>NW_006239154.1:983404-998814 GCF_000226075.1 Solanum tuberosum
AAAAATATAGATGTATCATAGTAAAGTTATCCTAAGAAATATATAGATGTTATGAAAATATGTCGTTTCATTAAGACGTGAAAAAAAAATAAGATAGTAGTGAAGTGTAAATATGTAGTAATATGCAATATGTAATTTGGATAAAATAGGATTTCCTTAAATAAATAATAATGATACTAAATGTTAAAATATTAGATAGAATAAAAAATGTTTATTATAAAGTATAGTATATACATGTAAGTTGTCTAGAACATATGAACACTTATTATTTATTTACATGTATAGATAAATTGACGATAGATTATATGTAGTAAAGTAATATGTATATTTAAGTGTAGGCATTTATAAATTATAAAAATAAATAAATAACATTAGTAAAAGAGATAGTAGATAAAACTAGGTTATGTGGAGAAAATATAGAATATACCTTTATATGTATGACACATATATGTATGTACCTTGTATTTGAACCTGTTGGCATATCTAAAATTTTGAAATGGCATGTTAAAAGATTAAAATGTTTTAGCGATATTTGATCCAAAAAAAATAAGAATAGTCAATATACTTTATAAAGAGGTGATGTAAAGAGTATAAAAATAAAATTTGAAATAGCGTGTTACAAGATTAAAATATTTTTAGAAATGCTTGGTTCGAAAAAATAAGACTAAATATTCTGAGAGGGTGATAATTTTAGCCTTATATATTTCTAAAGTTAATTATTTTAGCTTTTATAACTAATCTCAAATTTAGTTAGAAATCCCAATTTATGAGTTTTATTTTTTCCTACTTAAACACCTAAATGAATATTATTTCACCCTTTTGAACTTTATTTGGACATCTTTTAAAACTATAAGCCCTTCTTTTCAACTTAAGAAGCCTAAAAGAATGTTATAAGTAAAAATGCTAACCCATTTTTTAAGAAAATATCTTTTGTATCATTTGTTCTAAATGTGTCTCAACTAAATTCATAAACAAATAATATCAGTTCACATCAAATAAGCTTCAAACTAAAAGACAAACAATATATCAAAACTTGTAAGTAAAGGGTTAGCCAATATATCCAAACAATATAATTAAGACTTGAAAAGAGGAAGGCTAAGAAATATTGGATTCCTAATTTGCGAGACTCCAAGCATTGCGATGATCCTAATTTGCTGTTGGCCTAATATTTTAGGCCAAAATGAGTTCCAAAGTAGAAACTCCAGCTCTCCGGGGTTGTACATGAAACATAAAAAGGAAAAAGGAGTAGGATTAAGAGAAATCTTGATTACGTCAGAAAAATATTATAAACAAAAATAAAAGTTCAATCATAGCAACAAAAAATAAAACAAATCCTAAGGCAATAGTGAACCGAACGAGCTCTTACTAACCAATATAATTAGCTATGTAACTAAAACTAAAGACAGTTAACAAACTAAAGATGACAAATATTAAATACCCATTACCTATTAACTTAATCCAATCTCACATTGTAGGTAAGGCAAATCCACATTTTGCAAAGTGCACATGCTCACAACAATGATGCACGAAGAACATGAATGACAAAATTTATGTAACTTGACTAAGAATGCACATTTTTCTTCCAATAAAGAATTTAAAGATATTGCAACTATGTATACATGAAACTAATATGGCTTCAAACTAATGATTTAAACGAAGAAGAGAGGAAAAGGAGTGATTTAAGGACCAAACATTAAGAACAAGCTGTTAGGAACCGCAAATAAATCATTCTCTTTTGACATAGTACTTTGGAGTAACTTTTTAAGTATAGATTTGACTGCTTAAACAAGTAAGTAGTGTTTATATAACAGAATTCTCATTGATATCACATAGTGATTTTTGTCGTTAAAACAAAACTCGAAGACGTCGAGACATATTTTAGAAGCGATGACAAGGATAATCACATGCTTAACGGGTTAAGGCCGTAACTTTCTCTTGTAAATGCTCCTAACTTCCTCCACTCTTTACACACTAGTTTACAATAAAGTGAACAAGAAATGATAAGAAAAACACGTTCAACCTCATTATCATAAAGACGTTTCGATATACCCTTAGAGATAAGAAAGAATGGGATAAAGAGAAATAGAAATACAACCATATGTAATAACATAAATAATTCATCTCTTCCCATGTAAGGAGTGAACATAAGACATAAGAAATTAACTCAAACTAGAGTGTAATAAACTAGACGACTTATTGTTGAATTACTATTTTTATCGGGTTCTTAACTAGTAGTGATTTCTCATAAAACAATTAAACTTAAACAAAGGCACAATTCATGCTCACATAAATATTTGAAGGCATCAGATGATCCAAAAAATAAGCCAACCAAAAGCTTTCTTTAAAATATATACAAAACTGTACAAAAATAAACATTTTTATAAAAATATGATCTAAAACTTAGAATCATAACCCTGCACTCATTCGCTCAATATTGGATCTTAATAATGATAAAAAAAAATATAAGAATACAACATCCATCATATTCATCAATGTAATAGAAGAGAAAACAGAATAAGTGAGCTTCAAGTATTGAAGCTCAAGGACGTAAAAGTAACAATAAAACAGAAAAATGACCCATAAATGGTCGCATTTACATAGTTTGGCAGAGGGTAAGATGAAAGGGAAGATTTTTACCTTGTATTGAGCAGCAAACTAAGAATTTGTTGTCAAGATTCAAAGTTCAAACTCAAACTCGAAGTCAAAAAAAGAGAAGTGTGAATCTTTTCTTTACGGACGCCTTTTGAATCTCTGTTTATATTCTTAGATCTTTTTGATTGTTGCTTGATTTTCTGGATTGATCGGATATTTTTTTTGAATGATTGTTGGATTGCTCTTGGATCCGTTTTCTTCTTTATAGCCAATTTGGGGCCTCTACTATGTTAAAAAAAAATGATGGAACCTTACACCCATCAGATTAAAGGGACGACTAGCCCCAAATCCGATGGTTCTCCATGCCTTTCGCCTTTCCAGTCGTAGCAGCGGCGGTAGTGTGGCTTTTTAGGCCTGTCGTGGTTCAGAAAAGATGTAAAGTTGACATGAGGGGACATGATTGATGGAGGGTAGGGAGATATGTTGGAGACCACCGGAAATTGCCATTTTCCGGTGGTCTGTAGGCGAAAACGCTGGCAGAGGAGAGAGAGAGATCGATGGGAGAGGAGAGGAAAAGAGTTTGATGGGAAAGGGGCGATTTTTGGGAAGAGAAAACGTATGGGGAAGGAGGAAGTTCTGGGAAAAAGAAAAGTATGCGGATGATGGGTTGTACTATTTGGGAAAGATGAATTTTTTTGGGATTTAATTTGGGTCGTCCGATTGTTTGATCGGACGGTTAATAAAAGTTAAGGAGTTTTTAAAATAATAGTAATAATAATTATATATATATATATATATATATATATATACACATAAAAGTAACTCGAAAAAATAATGATAAAATCTTAATTAACTAGATAATGATAAAATCTTAATTAACTAGGACCATTAGATTTAATCGTAGGGTCAAGATTTTAGCTAAAGAAGCACAATCCATGTACTCGCCTACATGGCATACACGGATTGGCCAGTTTAAGGAGACTTGGATTGCCAAAATTGCTCGAATAAAAATCATTTAAATTTTAACTACTTCTTTATTAAATAGTCATAATTTATTAAATTAAAAATAATTATTTTGCAAGACTAGCTTATTTGATAAAATTAGTCACTCTTAAAATTAAATTAAGATAAATTAGTAACTCATTAATTAATTAAGATTTCTAATTTTGAACAATGTATGAAAAATATCTATTGCGAGAAAGGAATTATATTTGAACAAAAAAATAGATTCAATTCTTAAGAACAACATTTATTTTTATTTTTATTTTAAAAAAGAATGAGAAAGTAAGTAGTAAGATATATATAATATATTTAATCTTTATAAGAAATAACATTTATGAAATAAATTTATCAAGTCAAATAAATAATTAAAAATCTTTTTGTATTCTTATAAAAATTTCATAACATATATATTTTATTATTATTATTATAATTATTATTATAGTTAAATGTGGAGAGCCAAAATTGGGTGTCAACAGGCACAATAACAAATAGCATTAGATCACTAAAGTTGACCACAGGAATCAACCAAAATAGTACACATAGCCACTAGAGTTTTGACACAAGGATGAAGAAACCAGAGAGACAAGACTCGTTTAGGACGGAGGGGGAAAGGGAGTAAGGGTTCACATTAGCAAAGACATTCGCTCGTTTGCAGCCTCATGAGCCTGAATGACTTGCTTGTTGAGAGCTTTGACTTCCTCACTGAGTGAGGAATTTGTCTTTAGCAACTGTTCGTTCTCAGCTCTCAACTTCTGCATTACTTGTTCATCCACACCGCTGGTACCCGATCCCTTCGAGACAACTTTCTGCAACTGAGACTTAAGTTGTGCAATCTCAACCTTCTTGTCATTGAGGACCACTATTAGATCAGTCAGTTCTCGTTTGAGAGAGGCTTGTTGCTCTAGGAGATCTGCTACCTGATACCTACCCTTGGCCTTCCCTTCAACACATTCACATTCTACCAGGGTAACAACAGTAAACATTTTCTTGGTGGTACCAGGTATTTCTTTCCCCAAAGGCACTTCGAAATGTTTGAACACATAGTTTAGCAAGTAGCCATAAGGGATGCTATGTTTGGCTGTTTTCCAAGTCATCACCATGTGCATATGTTCAAGCATTATAACAGGGAGATTAATTTCCTCGAGTTCATCCAGCTTTTCCATGATAAATAGGTCAGCACCAGATGCTACAGTTCTCTTCTCTGTCCTTGGTACCAGTATCTTATTGACGAACTCAAAGAATGGTTGATATTCCCCCTTTAGAAACTTCTTTGGCAGACCTGCTCACTTTATGTCGTCCCCCCCCTCCCCGCTTTGTAGCATGTGTAGTGAACTCACTGGAGGGTTTACATCCTTCAATTTATCGGATCCCCTTCACAGGAACACCCAGAATAATCCCCAAGGTTTCCTCATCGAGATGGATTTTGACATCTCTAACAATAGTTCTGATTCCTCCATCATCTAGAAGCTCCATCTTATAGTAAAATTCACGCACCTTAGGTTCATGAAAGTATGGTGCTAGGGGTTCAAATAAATGATCCCAACTTTGCAGGGAAACTGAATCAAAAAGAGTGGACATTCCAGGTTCTGTAAGAATATCAGGATCGAAGACTCTACCGTTTAGCACCTTTTGGTTCTCCATTTCTCCTATTCGTGCTTCCCTGGTCAGTTCCTTTTCTTCTACTGGCTTTTGAATACGAGTACCTGGTATCTTGATTGGTTTTGATTGCTCAGTAGCCCTTTACTCACTTTCTTTAGAGGAGATTTCTTCGTTGATTTCTGAACCACCTTTGATTTGACCCTCTCAACCTCTACTTCCTTCCCTCTTTTTTCCATATACACAGCAGCATCATAAGACTATGTTTCACTGGACCCAACAGGCAAAGGGGTTGAGGTGGGTTCTTCAGGTAAATGACCTTCCTTTCTTCTCTTCCTAGCCCTTTTCGTTTGAATTACATTTGCTTCTATGGCACTTCACATGACCTTCTGCATCTCACTCCTGGTGCCATACCTCTTCTTGTCCCCCTTTGTGTAGGATGTAACCATTTTTCCCTACCCCTTTCTTTTCCTTTCTTTTGCAGGCTCATTGTTGAGGTTGGTGTCAGGAATATTGTTGATTCCCTCTAGATCTGGGACACCTGTTGTCGAGAAGTTTGCACCACAAACCCCTTTCCTGCTCCATTTCAAAAAAACTTCTTCTTCCTCATCTTCTTCACTTACAACGTCAAATGACTTAGTAGTTTGGTCAAACACAGGTTGAACACTATGTGGGACCTGCTCCGGCGACCTCAACTCTTGTTCCAACAGAGTTGGTTGAGCATCTCCTCTGAGCGAGGCCAAACTTTGCACGACCACTAATTCTGCCGCTGCTGCTAGAATATTTGACTCAAGGCCCTTTCCCTCAGGTAAATCTCCATCAAACAATCGTACAGACATCGTAGATGAAACTTCCCTAGAAACCACTTCTAATTCTTTAGTGGGAAGATCACCACTTGGTTTCACAACTGATTGGGCTTCTGAGTTTAGGGATTTTTCACCGGACAAAACCAACATAGACGATCAAGGTAAAATTTCCCCAGATGGAGGTGCAGGAGAAGCCACCACTTCAGTATGAGGTGTGATAGATTCACCCGTCTCACCAGCACCACAGACTGGTGTGGAAGGAGACTCTTCTGGGAGAGGAATGGAGAAATTGAATGAACTGGGGTTTTCAATTTCTTGGGAGATGGGAAGCTTTAAAGATGAAGAAGAGTTAGTCATTTTGATGAGAAGAAAAAGATGATTTAGAACAACATAGTGAATCACAAAAGGAGATTAAGAAGAGATTAGGATGTTTGGATTCACTAAAAACAGTTGTATTTAAGCACAAGGGGTATCAGGTCCCTGAAAAACAGCGACTCTTGGATTTAAAGTGAAAAAACGTCTGAAACTGACGCAATGAATAGGTAAGGGACAGTGGCAGTGACCGTTGACAGACACACAGTGTAGCATAAGTGATATTAACCTTATGGGAACCAGGTCCCATTTAGTATATTGCCCTGAATGTATGGTTAAATCCTCCCTTTTGCCAACATGCCATGAGTGTATACCTGCAGTAAGGTACCAAAAGTGAATTCTCAAACGATAAGCATTACAACTTGTAGCGACCCTTTCGAAAGGATACTACCACTTAAATAAGAAATCTAATTAAATACTTGCGACATTTAAAAAAGATTAACTATGGCCATATTGATTATAATTTAGCAGAGAGATTAGGTTCATAAAGAAAAAATAAATAGTTAAGGATGTGCATCCCATTTAAACATTTATTTGATGTCAAATTGATATTGCGTAGAATTTTAACTTATGGTGGAAAAACCCTTCCAAAATAATATAAGCCAATAACTCACGAGATTTTTATGCATATATTATCCTCACACTACAAAAATGAAAAAGAATATTACCAACTTCCGAGTACCCAAATTAGGTGGTTCATGCTTCACATAACCATTCAAAACAAGTGGTAAATTTAATATATTACAAGACTTGGGCTTACACACCCCAAAAGAACAAAACATATAGCCATACTTATATTACAACCCATGGTGACATGATCAAATTAGCCCTCAAAATTTCATGTAAATATACAACACATAGATCATGTATAAGTCCCAAGGTTTATACAAAATATAGATGCCTATATGCAAATGTGATCTTCCTTAAGGCTCTCAAAATCTCCCTCTCCAATGGCCAGCTTCATGTCTTCTCTCGATCATTCCCTACGATAGAAACAACTATCGCTAAGCATATAGCTTTGTGGTGTAAAAACTATAGGTTCGGAGCCCTCAGATTATTCACCAAGCTACCTTTCTCAAGTCATAGGCAGCACAATTGAAACATATCAACAAACCAAGTAAACAAATATAAAGAGTATCAAGTTTGATATTTAAAGATCCAAATGTCAAGAACGCTCATAGCACTAAATCAAGTAACAATATATAAAGAGTATCAAGTTCGATATTTAAAGATCCAAATGTCAAGAACGCTCATAGCACCATTTTCCAAGAGATTCAACAACAACGCTCGCCCAATATATACATCAAGTCGTCACACCAAGCACAACCAGATATTAAAAATGGCTTTCTAGTTCGTACTTAAAATGGACAACCTTCATTCTTAAGACGGACTAAAAATCCAGAGTCAATATGGCAAATGATCCGAATCAAGATGGTAAATGATCCGAATCAAGAGGCATGCCAATAGTGACAAAGTCACAGCCACAAGAAGGACAAGGTCCCAACAAGAGTGCCAAGTGATCAAACAATCCGTACAAGTGGGCGAGTTACACAAGCGTCTTTAATGTCATAAAGGATTCCAACACGACAATGCAAAGTGACAAGAGGTAACCAAGGTACCAAGATAAACTTTCAGATATACCAGCAGGTAAAAAGAGTACAATTACAAGTTTATACACAAACCTCAGTGCTTAGCTTAGAAACAGTCCAACACAACTTCAAGAGTTCAAACCGTAGACCAACCAACGTATCAAGGTCCTGAACTTGTTCACGAGTATATACAACCTTAAAATAAAATTAAATAACTTCTTTAATCCCTAGTAGCTCAATAATGTTAATGTAAAATAGGATTATCATCACAAGTAAGCTTAGCCTGTACAAATACGACTATGCTCCCAAAACAGTAATTCTGGCCAGCCTAGTACCTCATGTCGCAACTTAGATTTGAAAAGGAAAATGGCAAAAATGGACTATATATCCTTCATGAAAGATGTAGGTACATCTCTTAAGGTTGCAAACAATCAAGAATCACCACAAAATATATGTTGTACAAAACGATATCATCGATACACTAACAGTTGTTCATACAGGATTTCTAAATCCAAAATATGGACAGAACTTGTCCTATGTTGCGTCCCATATTTTGAATCCATAAAAGCTAAATTAGAGTTGTACATAAACATAAGAGTTGTAGGTATATGAATTATATTTCCAAATCATATTTATTCACCGAAAAAGAAGTTCTAGAGAACGAGATATTCTAAAAGTAATAAACACTACTCAGCTCAAAAGCAGATTTCGACTACTCACTAAAGAGAAGGGTGTATCTCGAATTCCAACCAAAAGGACCAAGATTTTCTTGAAACTTTATGAGTAATATGGTTAGAGGAAGTTCTACAGGTTTATTAGAGTTAAAGGACACAAATTCTTATAGAGGAGGTGTGAAATTATATGTTATAAAAGTGATATTTATCACTTACTAGATACAGCCAAAGTCAAAGGTTGGCAGCCCAAAAGTAAAAGTTGTCCTGCCCAAAAGTATACATATATACCAATATGTATATACCTCACCTCCCTTTCAAGTTATAGATAATCCCAACTAGAATATTACGCAAATACCCCAATACAATCCATTAAATTACGATCACAATTTATATTAAGCAAGTTTGCAAATATCACAACATTTCAAGTTCCCAAAATGAGAGTAAAACATAATGTAGTAGTTAAGCAATGGTGTATCGACAAGCGACTCTTGGTTAGCATTTCGGGGTGTTACAACTCTCTCCCCCTTGAATAAATTTTGTCTCGAAATTTACCTTACGCTAGTCCCGGAACAAGTGCGGATACTGGGTCCTCATGTCTTTTTCTCTCTCCCAGGTAGCTTCTTTTCTAGAATGGTTCCTCCAAAGTACCTTTACTAAGTGGATTCTCTTGTTTCTAAGTTGATTTACTTCTCAAGCTTCAATTCGGATAGGTTCTTCATTATAAGTCAAGTCAGGATTAAACTCAATAGATTCAACTGGCAGAACATGCGATGGATCAGAACGATATCTTCTGAGCATAGAAACATGAAAGACATTGTGGATCTTGTCTAACTCCGGTGGCAAAGCTAATTTATATTGCAACTGGTCCAACCCTTTCAAGTATCTCATAAGGTCCAATAAATCGGGGTCTAAGTTTTCCTTTTTGGCCAAATCTCATAATCTTTTTCCATGGAGACACCTTTAAGAATACTTATCTCCAACTTGATATTCAATGTCACGCATTCTAAGATCAGCGTACGACTTTTGTCTATCCGAAGAAATCTTTAGACGATCCTTGATAATTTTTACCTTGTCCTCTGTTTGATGCACAATTTCAGGACCAACAAGCTTTCTTTCACCAACTTCACTCCAACAAAGAGGGGTCCGACATTTCCTTCCGTACAAGGCTTCATAGGGAGGCATTCCAATACTCGATTGGTAACTGTTATTGTAAGCAAATTCTATCAAAGTCCAAGTGTTTGTCCCCAACTACCCTCAAACTCCATAATGCAAGCTCGAAGCATATGATTCAAAATTTGAATCACTCTTTCAACTTAGTACCCAAAACTTCCTGCAAGCTGCCCCAAAATCTAGATGTAAACATTGGGTCTCGATCAGATACAATAGACACAGGTATCCCATGTAGTCTTACATTCTCATTGATGTACAATTCGGCTAAACGCTCAAGTGAGTAATCCATCATGATTGCTAAGAAGTGAGAACTTTTGGTTAGCCTGTCCACAATCACCCATATTGCATCATGATTCTTTTGAGTGCGAGGAAGTCCAAAAACAAAGTCCATAGTTATTCTCTCCCATTTCCATTCCGGCATCGACAAGGGTTGTAGTAACCAACTGGGACTTGATGCTCTGCCTTTACTTGTTGACAAACCAAACATTTGGAAATGAACTCTGCAATGTCTTTCTTCATACCATTCCACCAATAATGTTCTTTGATGGCCTGGTGCATCTTTGTACCTCCAGGATGCATTGCATATGGTGAAGTATGTGCTTCATTTAATATTTCTCTCCTCAATTTGTCATCACAAGGGACGCATAACCTGTTTTGATAAAATAAGCCACCATCCTCTGTTACTGTAAAATCAAGTTTTTCCCCATTTTGAACTTCTCTGGTCAATTTTTCAAGTTTCTCATTTAACTTTTGTGCTTCTTTCACCTGTTCAAGTAATATTGGCTTTACTTGCAAATTAGCAATAACTGAACCATTTGAATCAAGTGTAAAACAAACATTCATGGCTCTTAACTCAAGGAGCAAGGGCAAAGGACTCAAAGAAATGCTTGTGAAGGATTTTCGACTTAAGGCATCTGCAACCACATTTGCTTTACCTGGATGATAATCAATCGTGCAGTCATAATCCTTGATGAGTTCAAGCCATCTACGTTGTCTTAGTTTTATCTCCTTCTGAGTACCCAAGTACTTTAAGCTCTTGTGATCAGTGAATATATGACATTTCTCTCCATACAAATAATGCCGCCATATTTTTAAAGCAAACACAATAGTAGAAAGTTCAAGATCATGAGTAGGATAATTCAATTCATGCGGTTTTAATATCCGAGAGGCATAAGAAATTACCTTCCCTTCTTACATCAAAACGCATCCTAGACCATTGTGAGAAGCATCATTGTATACTACATACTCTTTCCCTTCAATTGGTAGAGTAAGTATAGGCGCTCGAGTCAACAAGAATTTGAGAGTTTCAAAGCTCTCTTGGCATTTGTCATCCCAAATAAACTTTACTTCCTTCTGCAAGAGCTTAGTCAAAGGGGAGGTGATAATGGAAAAGCCTTTCACAAATCTTTTGTGGTATCCTGCTAAGCCCAAGAAACTTCTTACCTCAGTTTGACTTTTGGGAGGTCTCCATTCAACAACTGCTTGTATCTTACTAGGATCCACCTTCACGCCTTCAGTTGAAACAACATGTCCCAGAAAAGCTACTTCATCAAGCCAAAATTCACACTTGGAAAGTTTAGCATAAAGTTCTTTCTCCTTCAAAATTTTCAAAACAATCTGAAGGTGTTTATCATGGTCTTCACTACTTCTAGAAAATATTAAAATATCATCTATAAAGACAACTACAAACTGATCAAGATAAGGCTTGAATACTCGATTCATTAGATCCATGAATATCGCAGGAGCATTTGTCAATCCGAATGGCATCACCAAAAATTCATAATGACCATACCGAGTTCTAAAAGCAGTTTTAGGGACATCTTTCTCTCTAACATGCAGTTGGTGATATCCAGACCTTAAATCAATCTTTGAGAATACTTTAGCACCCTTCAGTTGGTCAAACAAATCATCGATCCTTGGTAGTGGATATTTGTTCTTGATTGTTATTCGGTTCAATTGTCTATAGTCAATACAAAGCCTTAGAGGCACATCTTTCTTCTTTACGAATAAAACAGGGGCTCCCCAAGGAGAAACACTAGGTCGAATAAAACCTTTCTCAAGAAGTTCTTGCAATTGAAATTTCAATTCTCTTAATTCTGCTGGAGCCATTCTATAAGGAGTGATAGAAATAGGGGTCGATCCAAGAATAAGCTCGATTGGAAATTCAACCTTTCTTTCCGGGGGCAACCTAGAAAGATTTTCGGGGAAGACTTCTGGGAAATCACATACAGCAGGTATGTCCTTGATCCAAGGACTCTTAAACTGTGTATCAACTATGTGAGCAAGGTATTCCCCACAACCTTGACTCATCAACTTTCTTGCCAAGGCCGCAGAAATAATACTAAATGTCAATGATCTTTCACCTTGTACAATGATGTGTGAAAATGTAGGATCTTTAAAAGTCACATGCTTAGACCTACAATCTACCACTGCATGATATTTATAAACCCAATCCATCCCGATTATAACATCAAAATCCTTGATGGGCATTTCAATCAAATCAGTAGGGAAGACTAGGTTTTGAATCACGAAGGGACAATCTTGGTAAACTCGATTACACACAACTTGATAACCCAAAGGACTTTCAACCAGCACATCATAATTAAGTCTCATAGATTTCATGTTTTCAGGAAGAACAAGTGATGAACAAAGATAGGAATGTGTAGAACCAGGATCAAATAGTGTAAACACACATAAGCCAAATAAGTAAAATTTACCGACAACCACGTCTTGTCCATCTTGATCATCCCTCTGCCTCATAGCATAAGCGCGTGCAGTAGCCCTTGGTCCACTAGCTTTATTAGATCCACTTGCACCTGTTGCTTGGGTGTTTTTAGGTCTTGCACCTCTATTAGTTTGAGTAGGATTAATAGAAGGCTTATGAACTGAGCCTTCAGTTCTCAAGGAAGGAGCATTATTAGGATTAGGACAATCCTTCACTTTATGATCAAAGCTCCCACAATTGAAACATGCACCAGAAGCTCTCATACAAGTACCATAATGATTCTTTCCACATTATGGGCAAATGGGAACGCGAGGCTTGATTTGGCCATATTTTGGAGTGCTAGCTGTAGAAAATTCTGATATGTTTTGCCTTTGTTGAGGTGGCTTGTTATCACTATATGCACCAGAAGCTCTCCTGCAAGTGCCATAATGATTCTTTCCACATTGTGGACAAGTGGGAACACGAGGCTTGCCTTGGCCATAATTTGGAGTGCTAGCTGTAGAAAATTCTGATATGTTTTGCCTTTGTTGAGGTGGTCTGTTATCACTACCAGCCTTAGAATTATCAAACCTTCCCCTTTTGGATGGACCTTCAAAATCTGGTCTAGGCTTTCGGAATTTGTTTTCATTTCTACTAGATTCTTCTTTATCAAGTTGTTCCTAAGTAAAAGCAGCAGACACTAACTTACAAAATTTCTCATGTTGCAGGATCGCCACATTCTTCCTAATGGAATCATTTAAACCATCTTCAAATTTCCTACACTTGTCTTTTTCCTCTTTAATAATACCTCCAGCATAACGAGAGAGCCTTAGAAACTTCTGTTGGTACTCAGCAATAGACATGCCTCGTTGCCTTAGATTCAAAAACTCTTTTTTCTTTGCATCACAATAAGCAGGTGGGACATACTTCATACGAAATTCCTTAAGAAAATCATCCCAAGTAAGAAATGAGGTTTTACCTTGGCATTCGGAACACTTACCCACCAATTATAAGCATCATTTTGTAATAGTGAAATAGAATACTTAAATTTGGCAACATCTAAACACTCCAATTACTCAAATACCCTCTCCATGCGCTCCAGCCATTGTTCAGCATCCGTGGGATCAACAGTACCTTCAAACTCCACTCCACCCATTTTCCTCATTTCTCAAGTTAATCCCGTTGGGATCATGCATCGATTAAGCCATGTGGTGGAAGAATTCAGCCATTTGTTGAAAAGGAGGATTCATGGCTTGAGTACCACGACTCATGTGAGGATGTGGACCACTCTTACACCCTGATGGTTTCCCACTTCAGACCCACTAGTGTGGGGAACATATTGATTCGAGAAATGTTCTCCAACCTCTTCCAGTGCATGAGGTTGGGAAACAGAGGTACCCGACCCTTCACGAGCAGCTTCCATAGGTCGGTCAGAAGAAGAGGCCATAACTTAATTCCTTAAAAGGGAAGATCACATTGCTTTAGGGACATGTACTTAATGCATATGCATTCTACATACGATAAAAATAATATAAACCATGTAAGTGAACAAATAATCTATGTAGAACATTTTTCGAAAGCGAACAAGTATACAAGTAATTCACAACAAAAGTCCTAGAACCACAAACCTAGGCTCTGATACCAACACTTGTAGCGACCGTTTTGAAAGGATACTACCACTTAAATAAGAAATCTAATTAAATACCTGCGACATTTAAAAGATATTAACTATGGCCATATTGATTATAATTTAGTAGAGGGATTAGGTTCACAAAGAAAAAAAAGAAATAGTTAAGGATGTGTATCCTACCCATTTAAGCATTTATTTGATGTCAAATTGATTATGCGTAGAATTTTAACTTATGGTGGTAAAACCCTTACAAAATAATATAAGCCAATAACTCATGAGATTTTTATGCATATATTATCCTCACACTGCAAAAATGATATAAAAAGAATATTACCAACTTTCGAGTACCCAAATTAGGTGGTTCATGCTTCACATAACCATTCAAAACAAGTGGTAAATTTAATATATTACAAGACTTGGGCTTACACACCCCAAAAGAACAAAACATATAGCCATACTTATATTACAACCCATGATGACATGATCAAATTAGCCCTCAAAATTTCATGTAAATATACAACATATAGATCATGTATAAGTCCCAAGGTTTATACAAAATATAGATGACTATATGGAAATGTGATCTTCTTTAAGGCTCTCAAAATCTCCATCTCCAATGGCCAGTTTCATGCCTCCTCTCGATCATACCCTACGATAGAAACAACTATCGCTAAGCATATCGATTTGTGGTGTAAAAACTATAGGTTCAGAGCCCTCAAATTCACCAAGCTACCTTTCTCAAGTCATAGGCATAACAATTGAAACATAACAACAAATCAAGTAAACAATATATAAAGAGTATCAAGTTTGATATTTAAAGATTCAAAAGTCAAGAACTCTCATAGCACCATTTTCCAAGAGATTCAATAACAAGGCTCGCCCAATATATACATCATGTCGTCACACCAAGCACAAGCAGGTATCAAGAAGGGCCGACGTCTTGTATCAAGAAGGGAAAAAGCCCAATAATCAAGAGAACAAAGAACCATATTAAAAATGGCTTTCTAGTTCGTACTTAAAATGGACAACTTCCATTCTTAAGACGGACTAAAAATCCAAAGTCAAGATGGCAAATGATCCGAATCAAGAAGCATGCCAATGGTGACAAAGTCACAGCCACAAGAAGGACAAGGTCCCAATAAGAGTACCAAGCGATCAAACAATTTGTACAAGTGGGCGAGTTACACAAACGTCTTTAAAGTTTTAAATGATACCAACACGACAATGCAAGGTGACAAGAGGTAGCCAAGGTACCAAGATCAACTTTCAAATATT
>NW_006239154.1:998972-1006054 GCF_000226075.1 Solanum tuberosum
TGTATATCCTTCATGAAAGATGTAGGTACATCTCTTAAGGCTGCAAACAATCAATAATCACCGCAAAATATATTTTATACAAAAAGATATCATCGATACACTAACAGTTGTTCATACAGGATTTCTAAATCAAAAATCTGGACAAAACCTGTCCTATGTTGCGTCCCATATTTTGAATCCATAAAAGCTAAATTAGAGTTATACATAAACATAAGAGTTGTAGGTATATGAATTATCTTTCCAAATCATATTTATTCACCAAAAATGGAGTTCTAGAGAACGAGATATTCTAAAAGTAATAAACACTACTCAGTTCAAAAAAACAGATTTCGACTACTCACTAAAGAGAAGGGTGTATCTCGAATTCCAGCCAAATGGACCAAGATTTTCTTGAAATTTTGTGAGTAATATGGTTAGAGGAAGTTCTACAGGTTTCTTAGAGTTAAAGGACACGAATTCTTATAGAGGAGGTGTGAAATTATATGTTATAAAAGTGATATTTATCACTTACTAGATACAGCCAAAAGTCAAAGGTTGGCTGCCCAAAAGTAAAAGGTGTGCTGCCCAAAAGTGTACATATATACCAATATGTACATACCTCACCTCCCTTTCAAGTTATAGATAATCCCAACTAGAATATTACGCAAATACCCCAATACAATCCATTAAATTACGATTACAATTTATGTTAAGCAAGTTTGCAAATATCACAACATTTCAAGTTCCCAAAATGAGAGTAAAACATACTGTAGTAATAAAGCAATCGTGTATCGACAACCGACTCTTGGTTAGTATTTCGGGGTGTTACGCAACTAGTATAGATATCTGCCTTCTTTAACATAGTCAACTAAAAGATTTCGTGCAAACTTGTTGTGAATTTAGGTTATCTTGTGCATCCCCAGCCTCAGTCTGTTTTTGACAAAGCATTCTTTATTCAATGGCTTTTTAAAAATGTCAGCCAACTGGTCTTCTGTCTTGCAAAAACTCATCGTCACATTTTGCTTCTCAACATTGTCCCTTAGGAAGTGATGTCTCACATCTATATGTTTTGTCCTCTTATGCTGAACGGGGTTCTTGACTATGTTCATTGCATTAGTGTTGTCGCATATTAGAGGAATAGTGTTTGTTAGAACACCAAAGTCCTCCAGTTCCTTCTTGATCCATAGGAGTTGAGCACAACATGATACAATAGCCACATATTATGCTTTTGTTGTAGACAATGCCACTAAATATTGCTTCTTAGTGCCCCAAGAAATCAGTGATGATCCTAGGAAGTATGCCATACCTGATGTGCTTTTTCGATCAACAAGAAAACCTGCATAATCAGCGTCAGCATAACCAATTAGATCAAAAGAGTCACCAGTAGGGTAGAAGAGGACCAGGTCTTGAGTTCCCTTCAAATATCTCAGAATTCGCTTAGCTGCCTTCAAGTGTGATTCCTTTGGTGCTGCTTGAAACCTTGCACACATCCCTACACTGAAAACTATGTCAGGTCTACTTGCAGTGAGGTACAAAAGTGACCCAATAAGTCTCTTGTACATGGTCTGATTAACATCTAACCCTTCGTTATCCAAGTCAAGTTTCACACTTGTGCTCACAGGAGTATCAAGGACTTTTGCCTTAAGCAGGATAAACTTCTTGAGCAATTCCTTTATGTACTTTTCTTGACATATTGATGTGCCTTGTGATGACTGTTTGATCTGCAATCCTAAAAAGAAAGTAAGCTCCCCCATCATGCTCATTTAGAATTCACTACTCATCAAATCAGCAAACTCTTTGCATAGTGAATATGAAATAGCTTCAAAGATGATGTCATCTACGTATACATGCACAATCAACAACTCCTTACCTATGGATTTTTGGAACAGAGTATTATCAATTTTACCTCTTTTGAACCCGTTTGCAAGGAGGAATTTTGGCAAGCACTCGTACCAAGCTCTAGGAGCTTGCTTTAGGCCATACAGAGCTTTATCCAGCTTCAGCACATGGTTTGGGAGATCAACATCTTCAAAACCTAGAGGTTTTTTAACAAACACCTCTTCCGTCAAATGCCCATTCAAGAAAGAACTCTTGACATCCATTTGAAACTCCATATGGGCATCAAAGGCTATCAAGATTTGAATGGCTTCCATTCTGGCTATAGGAGCAAAAGTCTCATCATAGTCAATCCCTTCCTCTTGATTATATCCTTTTACCACAAGTCTTGACTTATTTCTGGTAATGATCGCATGCTCATCAAGTTTGTTTCTAAATACCCACCTAGTCCTAATAATGGTTCTGTTGAGAGTCTGGGACCAGGTGCCATACTTTGATTCTTTCAAACTGATGAGTTCTTCATGCATTGATGTCACCCAATCTGTATCCTGTAAAGCTTATTTGATATTCTTAGGCTCAGTGGTTGATATGAAGGTTGAATATGTAACTAGATTTCTTGTTTTGGATCTAGTTTGTATTTCGGAGTCAAGTGGAGAGATAAGATTGTCCAGTGGATGTGAAAATTGATGTTTCCATCCGGACTTTCTAGTTATTTCTTCTTCAACATCAGCAACGGATTCACTTTCTTCACACTCTGGACTTTGAGATGTTTTCTCCTGAGCTGAATCAGAGGGAGTTCTACACCATCTTCCCTTGCAACCTGTTTGCTTCCAGGATTTTGGATTGCCTTGTCCTTTTTCCCCTTAATCAGCTCCTCTAGTTCAATGTCTTCTTTGTGTTAAACATTGCTCTTATCACCAGACTCATCAAATATCACATGCATGCTCTCTTCAACACATAGTGTTCTTTTGTTAAAAACTTTGTATGCCTTGTTGGTCGAAGAGTACCTAACAAACACCCCTTCATCACTCCTGACATCAAACTTACCAAGGTCATCCTTTCCATTATTCAGAACAAAGCACTTGCAACCAAATGGCTTCAGATGAGAAATTGAAGGTTTCCTGTCATCAGCAACTCATAAGGCTGTGTTGACTGCTTCAGCCCAAAAATTCATTGCTAACCCTGAGTCAATCAACATGGTTTTGGCAATATCCACCAATTTTCTGTTCTTCCTTTCAACAACTCCATTTTGCTAGGGAGTTCTTGGCGCAGAGAAATTGTGATGGATTCCATTTTCAGCACAAAAGCCTTCAATTTAAGAGTTTTCAAATTTTGTGCCATGATCAGATTTGATTCTAGCTATCTCGCAGTTTACTTTTAGTTGAATTGTTTTGGCAAAGGTGATCAGAAGTCCGGCAGTCTTTGTCCTTAGTCCGCAAAAACATGTTCCAGGTTAACCTGGAGAAATCATCAACAACTACCAAAATATATTTCTTACCTCCTCTGCTTTGAACTCTGACAGGTCCACATAGATCCATGTGGAGGAGTTCTAAGGGTCTGGTTGTGCTCACACCTTTCTTGGTTTTGAAGGAAGATCTTGTTTGTTTCCCTTTTACACAGGCATCACAGACTTTATCATCAGAAAACTTCAGCTTTGGCAATCCACAGACCAGGTCCCCTACAGCAAGCTTGTTCAGCAAAGATGTACTCACATGTCCCAATCGCTTATGCCATAGATTTGCATTGTCAGCTTGAGAACTTAGGCATGAAAGAATGTCCTCTTCTACCGAGTCAAGATCTGCAACATACATATTTATTGACTCTTTTGGCAGACATAACAACCTTGTTAGTTGCACAGTTAGTAACCAAACATCTATCAGACATGAACTTAACTTCATTTCCTTTGTCGTAAATTTGGGATACACTCAAGAGATTGTATTTCAAAACCATTCACAAAATGTACATTGTCTATTGAATGATCTGTTGATCTTCCTATTTTTCCAATTCCGAGAATGAAACCCTTCTTCCCACCACCAAACGACACACCACCGCCCTGGTGTGCTTCCAAAAAGAGGAAGTTTAGAGTGTCTCCAGTTATGTGCCTTGCGCATCCACTATCCATGCACCATCACTGACTGCTTCCTCTCTTCTGCACAAGAATCACTTATTAGACTTAGGAACCCACTTCAGATGGAGTTCCCAAAAAACTATCAAAAGGTTTAATGAGAAACCTTCATGTCCATGGGGGAAAAGTGTTCTTGCTAAAATGGTAACTGGGACCAGGTACCTTTTTATTTTTTACTAAATATTTTCTCGATTTAAGAAACTTCTCCTGTCTTTCTTTTACTCCTCTCAGAATCTCACATTTTTCTTCCAGATGACCATTTCTTCTACAATGGGTAAACAAAAGATTGTCAGAGACAGACACATATTTATTGTGGGGATTGTAGGGAGGCTCTATCTGTCTACAACCTAACCCTTTTTTGTTGTTGAACTTCTGATTTGCTAAGTTAGAGAGTATCTTAGACGAATCAGTCCATTTGGGGGAGTGGTTTAACTCTTCTTTGATCTTACATAGATCCTTCACTAATTGTGAGTTTCTTTCAAGGGAGGCAACTAACTTAGACTCAGAGGTCTTCAGTTTCTCTTCTAGTTCAATCTCAAAGTTACTGGGTTTTCGCTTCCCACCCACAGAGGTACCAGGTTCCTCGATGGGCTGCAAATTATCAGTCTCTAGAAAACTTATCCTAACACTCATTTCAGACATTTGAGAGTTAAGAGTTGTATTCTCATCCTCGCATAAGCTCAGTTTTTCACTTATCATCAGATTATCAAATGTTAGTTCATCAATTGAATCAATTAATACAGCAGCAAGTTTTCTCAATCTCTTAATTGAAAAAGTTTCTAGATCACTTTTGAGATAAAAAAGGGTTACCTCATCCTGGTTCTCTTCATCATCAGATTGTGCCATTAGTGAGAAAATAGAATTGAACACAGTTTCATCATCTCTCACAACCATCATTGACACATCTTCATGGTTGTCTCCCGCTTCCTTGGATTCGCTTGATGCATTTCCCCAGACAGCAAAAGCTTTCTTCACTAGTTGATCAACATGAGCCTTTCTTTTGGCATGGTCTAGGACCTGGTCCCTTCTTCAAGGTCTAAAGTCTTGAGTTTTCTGCTTCTGACTTAGACAATCCCTCATAAAATGACTAGGTTTGCCACATTTATGACAGAGATCATTTGCATTTGTTGCTCTACTGGTCGAACCCTTCTTTTGAAAGCCTCCGTGCTTCTTGATAATCTTCTGGAACCTTTTAGTGACGTATGCCATTTCATCCTCATCCTCAGTCCTATCGTTTGGAGATGTTTTCAAGGCCACTGATTTCTCCTTCTTTCCCTCCTTCATGATTGACCCCTGTTGTTTGTTCAGCTCGTAGGTTTGTGTCACGACCCGAGTCCAGACCCCGGATGCGACACGACGTACAAGACTCCAAAAAGTTGTATACAAGCCTCATAGCATTCATAACATTCGATATAAGGAAAACAGTACAGAATTTAAAACTTTCTTTAAAACAATACAATCAAAATACTCATTTAAAACACTTGTAACACAGCGGAAGTCTATTGTCTCACATGGCCATCTAAAAACAATATCTGAAACATAAGTAGGGTCACGGCCCTTTACAATCGAAAAGTCTAACAATAGTATTTTACATGAAAGAAAATGAAACTTCAAGTACTTGTCCTCGATCTATGAGGACATACCACTTAGTCTTGGAAAATCTCAAATCCAAGCTTCAACTAGAGAGAAAGCAACTCACTTTCCGGAACCTACACTTGTAGTAAAACATGAAGAAATATGGGTTAGCACAATTAAGTACTAAGTATGATAGCCATGCAAAAACATGCTTAAAACGGATATTTTATTTGAAAGTCATGATATATGTCATTTTGAGAAAACTTCATAAACATAAGCATAAGAGGAATAATACAAGACATAATCAACATACAAGTCATTTCACTACATTAGAACATAATCAACATACAAGATATTTCATTACCTTAAGCTTTCACCTCGAGTAACCCTCAAGCTATACTTTGTGCAATGTATGAATAGCGTCCCGTACCACTATTCACACTAAGTACCACCTCAAGGTCACCAAATGTGAACTTACCAGTCAACCTTTCCATGTTTACACAATATTCATACATAAGAGACATAAACATTACACAAGCCATATCATCACATTAGGACCATCATCTAGGGCAACCCTAAGTCATACTTGAATAATGTATAAGTAGCATCACATACTACTACTCACACTAAGTACTCCTTTGAAGTCACCATAGACAAGGCACATTCATACTCAATAAGTCATGACAAGGAAGTAACTCATAATACAATCCAAATATAGCATGCATCATTACATTAAATACATAAGTCAACATTCCCCATTAGCTTCATTAAGAACACATTCATTTATTAGACATTAAACCAACATTCTCCATTAGCATCATCATAAGAGCACATTCATTTCATTCAACATTATAACATAAAGGAACACACCATAACCCTTCTCAAAGCCTACTTGTGCAATGCATGGATGGCATCCCATAGTACCACCCACACTAAGTAGTGCATTCTTGAGAAGCCATAGTTCATTAACATTCTTTGTGGGGGTAAGCCTTAACCGACATAGACTATGTGAGCAATTCATGGAATCCTTGTGCCACCCTCACCAGATAAGGGATTCCTACTTGTCTAAGGTAGGACCATTACTTTTAGCTTAGGTGGATCCACTAGTTAGACCTATGTGGGCACATAGTTATGGGATAGGGAGATTGCTACTAGATACCCCGCCTCAACTCACGGATGACCATCCATCTCAAGAGATTGTTACTAGATACCCAGCCTCAACTTCCGGATGAGCATTCATCTTAATTCATATCCACTCGGTGCTTAGCATTATTCCCAAACGGAATACTTAACATTCATTATTATGGGATGAGAGATTATTTCTAGATACCCCGCCTCAACTCATGGATGAGTATCCATCTCAAACCCAACATTCATTCATTAGATAGCTCCTAGATTCAAAGATCAGAATAGCCTTTCAACTAAGAATCCCCATATTGTGAGAAAGTCCCTTCACAACATGTCATTATCATTTATTAGTGTACAATTGAGAATAGTATTTCAATCAACACATCATAATTAACGTAATCATAGAAACTTCATTCATTCTTCATTCAAGTGTGTGTGT
>NW_006239154.1:1006121-1013534 GCF_000226075.1 Solanum tuberosum
GTGTGTGTATGTGAGAATCACCTTTCACATATAGCCTCATCATTCATAGGTGTTAATTGAGAAATAACATTCAATCATAACACAATTACATTCTAAACATGATCATAACACTTTCATTGAGATCATACACATATATACTACACATCATAATCATACATAATCCTTCATGAAATTGCCCCTTAGGGCTATGAACCAACATCAACCCATAAATCTAAGATACTACAATAGATAAGGAAATTGACATGATTCAATAACTAATACAATATAAACATCAGCAATTCAACATACTTGCATAATACAACCAATTCCCAATCTCAATTCACCACTTAAGAATTTGGGGAAAACATGGGTTCTAGGAAGAAATCATCTTAATTCATCTTTAAAACCACAATTCATTCATAATTCAATGCACTAAAGCCTTTGAAAATCGTTTGGAATCGAACCCATACCAAGATTGAAAACTAGGGTTTTTGGGGAAACATTGGAGACTTGAAATCACCTTTGAAATTGGCTCCTTGAAAGAAACTAAGTCAAGGATGAAGAATACCATACCTTTTATGGAAGAACTCTACGAAAATTCCTTGAAAAGCTTGAAGACTTGACCTTGAGAGCTTGAATCTTTCACCTCCAATGGAGGTTTCTAGAGAGAGAATTTTGAGAAGAGAGGTGGGTTCTAATTTGGGTTTTGAAATAATAATTGGAAAAATAGAGTTTAATACTTTTAATACTCTTAAAATACCATAATTAACCCAAAATAACCATCCCTCAACTTAATTAATTATAAAAACAATTTACCAAACCACCCTCCCCTTAGCCGAACCAAAACCAGCTTTTACAGGTGTAATCCACGGACCACCATCCATGGACGGTGGATGGGTCCACGGACCATCCTGCATGGGCGTGGTTCGTGGCTGGGGGTTGAATTTGAGGGACTTGACCCATGGAACAGGTCCACGAGTCATGGTTGGACCTACGAGGCGTGGTCCCTCTCCGTAGGTCACCACATTTTTGGCAACATCCAAGTTTCCTTGGGGTCTTGGGGGTTAGGCTATGGGTCTTCCTCAAGGACCCCTAAGGTGGTCCTTGGGGAGTCGTACCTTGACGTTTAACCCCTAAACCCCTCAACCTAGCTCGGGACAACACTTTATAACTCATAACCCAAAACTAAACTCTAAACGAAACTCGTTAAGCTCTAGTTTCACCTACTAGATTTTAGGGTCGTTACAGTTTGGAGATTTCCAATCAATTCATCCATAGTGAGCACCTTCAGATCTTTTTCTTCAGTAATAGTATTCATTTTATTCTCCCATGACTTGGGAAGCACTTTGAGAATCTTTTGAAGTTGTTTGCTTGGTGGAATAGGCTCGCCAAGACATCTCAGTTCGTTGGTTATGGAAGTGAACCTTGAATTCATCTCGTGAATGGTTTCACCTTTTTTTGTACAGAAGTTCTCATATTGAGTCGTAAGCATATAGACCTTAGACTCATTCACTTGTGTCGTTCCCTCATGGGCTGTTTTGAGACAATCCCATATCTCTTTGGTTGTCTCGCAAGCAGAGATTCTGTTGTACTCGTCTGAGCCAATTCCACATACCAGAATCTTCTTCGCTTTATAGTTCTTCTCTATCTTCTTCATGTCCGTTTCATTGTATTCCTTTCTGGTTTTGGGAACCATCTTAGTAATCTTTCTATCGGTTACCTCTCTTGTGGGAATGTAAGGTCCATCAAGAACCACGTCCCACAGCTCAGTGTCTTCAGCATTGATGTAGTCATGCATGCGATTATTCCACCAACCATAAAACTGTCTATTGAAACGAGGTGGTCTGGTGGTTGACTGACCTTCTTCCATGTTGGGTGGAGCAGTCATTCCTTCAGGATCTTTTCTTTTCTTCGGTGTTACCCAAATAGAAAAGTCAAGCTCTGATACCACTTGTTGGAATGTATGTGTCCATTAAGTACGATAGGACCAGGTTATAATGAACAGAAAATAAGTACAGAAAGTAAAGATGGCACACGTACTTTACGTGGAAACCTCCTTGCTCAAGGGAGTAAACCACAACCTGTCTCACGGGATTTTCAAACTGTTTTAACTAAACTTCACAAGCCAAAGAAAAACCCAGTTTACAACACACACGAGATTAACCTCCTAATCTCTATTTGAGTAATACACTATCACTCAATGACCCAAAGCAATGCCTGCATTGCCCACTATACTAACCCAACTGATTAATATAGACTTTGACGTAAGACACTAAGTTGCCCTCAACTAAGTTCTTACAATGATTCACCGAAGGTTGAAACGTTTCTATCACAAGCAAAACGATTCCTACAATATAAGCACAAATACAAGCAATCAAGGTAACAGCTAGTTCAGGAAGCAATAATGTAAACTATTAGGTCTCTTTCTGTTTTGAAGCTTGAATCTCTCTTTTTGAATGAATGAATTGATTTGTTGTTTGTTGTCTTGAATATATCAAACATCAAGATTTAATACCCATTGGACAAACAAGCTCGTCCCTTCTGGTTGGTGTAGTACTCTAACGACCTCACCAACTTCTGACGCGGATAACTTTCCAGTTGTATAGCATATGGTCCTGAACGAACATACTCTGTAGAGGACCGGGTCCCTGCATTTGTGAGGAGATCATCAAAACATCTGGGAGCATTAAGATTTATCAGTTGTACCTGCAACCATCCAATATTCACATATAACAACCGGTAACGAAGTAGAGTTTCACTTGAAACGACATAAGACGAGGCTTTTCATCTCACTTGATGATACAGAACCATTGTACCTAGTTCTGAGTTCAACTTACATACAATTTACCACTCTACTTAGGAACAAGATAAGAACAAATTATATATATATATATATCAAAGCCCCGGAGCATGATAATTTTGTTTATATATATATATAGTTACGTACATTGAAGAAAAATAAAATTAAGAGAAGAATCACTCACAAGATCCCAAAATTGTTGCACCAGTAGTCCTTCCGGTAGAAAAAGGAGACACTCGGCTTTCAACGTAAATTTCCGCGCAGCAGATTTCCACGTAGCAGCAGATTTCCGTTTCAGAGTTATTAAAGTCAATAGAGGCAAGACGGAGTGAATCATCCTTTGGATTGTATATCATGATATTAGTTGATGCAAAACCAACCACAATTTCACCTTTATTTGACATGAAAAATGAAAAACGTGCAAAAATAGGGAATAATCATACTTGATGGTTAATATCTTTGTCCAAGATTTTTTCATAACCCAAAGAGACACACATTTTCTCCAATTATTAACACAGCCACAAAGATCACTGCCATATAGTCCCAATTGCAAATCGTACTTTCCTTCTCTGTAAGGTGGTTGCTCCATCTTTTCCAATTTCTCATCGTCCAAATTAATATAAAATATGTTAGGATCACTAGAGTCATCATTAACCCAATAAATCTTCCCATTAACAAACTTACCTGAATTTTCTATAAAATCCCTTTTCTGATCAAGACAATGAATGTTTCTCCAAGAATCACTCTTTAGACTATATATATGGACCTCAGTATCATACAGATATTGTCCATTATAGTAAGTACATGCCACTACTTTATAATCATCACAAAATTTATCATATCCAAAACCATATATGATATAGATAACATCCCTCGAATTAGTTGTACAATGGGGTACTTTCTTGTACTTTCTAATGGATGGATTCCATAGAAACAAATTGTTTGACCAATCAACAAAAAATAATCCATTGACATGATTTATATAACGAATCTATTGCGGTTTTTTCATGGGAAAATTAAAGTAAGATGCCTCCATCGCATCAGACTCATAAAGTACAGACCTAAGAGACCAATCCTTAAGATAATCATCATCATAATAACATCACATGAGCCTATGGTGAGTGTTGTACTTGTTATTAGCTGATAAGTTAAGATGAGACTTGGTAAACTCGGGACTATCAAATCAAATCAAGAGGGATTTCACCGAAAGCCTAGAGAGGATTTTCGTAATGAGCTCTGATGGAAGAGTAGGGATTCTCAAGATTGATTCTTTCATTGGTATTGATGAAAATCGAGAGAATGAAATTTATTGGTTGCAAATATTTTGAGAATTTTACTTCTGCATGAAATACAAGAGCGATTGTGGTAACTGTAAAAGTCACAAAAGTCTTCTTTCTATTTATTTTGAGAATTGAAAGTTCCTTACAGTATTGAAAACCTAATATTTATGGGAGCCGTCTATATTTATTTCCCACATTCATTTATTTATTTCTCTACTAGTTACTTCTAAATTCAATAGACTAAAATAATAATGATAATTAAAGAAAATACTTACTATAGTTACTAGGGGTAATGTGGTAAAATCACAACTCATCCCAAAAAAAAAAATCACATCATTTTTCGTTCACGTCTTTTAAAACCCAACAACTGCTTCTTGATTCAATCAACAAAGTTGATAGAATAAACTTGAATACAGTGATCTTCTTGTTCATTATTGCATCTGTTGTTGTGTCTGCAAAACTCGAGTTGGATTCGTCGAGGATTTTTTTAGCATTGTACGGATATTCTCATTATTGCTTCATTTTTTTCCAGAAAACTAGTAATAGTCTGAATTCTGTATACTTAATTTTTATGTCTTGTACATCTTGGAGGAGCCAAACATTCAGGAAGGTCTCTTTGTTGGCGCGTAAGTCTCATATATATATATATATTTGGAAATTGAGTTTTACAGATGATTACGCGGTCTGTGTATGCAAATGCAGGTTTAATGTTCATGCACCACATGACGATATATATATATCATCAAGTTGTAGATGACCGTATCCTAGTCGATTCTTATTGTGGCCAATGTGGAGGGGTCTCGGGATAAGAATTGTAAGAAAATAATATTTGATTTTCATGAACAAGATGATTTTGTTCTGTTTTTTCAAAATAAAGAATCTGTGATTTCTCCAGATTGCAGCCATCAGACAGAACAGACAATATAGAGTAGGAACAGACTATGACTTGTGATGAAATTTTAAGTTTCTAATTTACAAATTTGTAATTAAATTGAGACTTGTATGACTTGTAAGATGTTGATATATATGAGTATTTTGTGGTAGGGATATGTTGATTTACTGGAATGATGTAACGTTGCTTCAGCATAATTACGAGGAACAAGTTGGAGGCGCAAATGAACAAAATGCTGAGCAAGATTGGGGCATCAATGAATAAGACGTAGACGCTAATGATCAAGCTAAGATGGAGGTGATAATGAACAAGATGGAGGCGCTAATGATCAAGATTTAGGCACTAATGTGCAAAATGTTGTTCAAGATGAGGACGCTAATTTAGGCGCTAATGCGCAAAATGTTGTCCAAGATGAGGACTCTAATGAACAGAATGATGATGAAGATGGAGGCGTGCCAATGAACTGAATGAAGATGTAGATTAACTGGGTGGGAATAGATAATACGAAACAACAAATGATGAAAATCCAGCCATTGATAGACTTTGTTACTTCTCTCTTTCGATTGTATGATTTTATGAATTTTTTGTGTGGGAATTGAACTATTTAGTGATATAATATGCTTTTTTGGATACTTGACTGATAGAAGAGTACTTCTTAGAAATAGGTTCATATAGGATAACCACAATACACGTACAATCCTTATCAGTTTCTGAGTCCATTTTGTAGTGTCGAATCTTGTACGTATGTCTTCCTAAACAAAAGGAATTTGTCCATTTTTCAGGGTTTTAAAGGGGCATGAAAATGCATAAGAACTCTTGAATGAAAAAAGGATGTAACTTCATTTCCTTCGAAAATGGCATACATGAGCCATTTTGTTAAAGATTCAATCTTTAAGAGAATCCATGTTCAGCCAGCAGAACCCGTTACTGAAATCCTCTTAAGGCTTCTGGTGAAACCCCTCTTGAAATTCAGGTTAGTTTCAAAATCCTGACTTCGTTTAATCTCTAACCCTGAATTTATCAACATGACCCATCTCAGCAAATCTGATAATAACAAGGATTTCACTCACCATAGGTTTATGCTGAGTTTTAATCTACCTAAGAATAATCTTAAGGACTGTTCTGTCAATTCTTTACTTTATGACTTTGTTGCCAATGATTGAATTTGGAGTATCCTACGAAAGAAATCCGCAGAACTGTTGAGATAGTGGGTTCTGTCAATGTGTTGATTTGTCTTGCCATTGCGAAAAAAATACTTTTTTATCTAAATCCAACGATTAGGAAGTTCAAGAAATTGCCTGAATGTAGAGATGAATTGTGCTTAATTTAGTCACCATTTTTCATGTATGGTTTTGGATATGATAATGTTCATGGGGATTATAAGGTAGCAACAAGGTTTCATAATGTGAGTTATGGCGATTCATTTCTTGTTAATGTTAAAATGTTTAGTCTGAATAGTGATTCTTGGACTAATCATTCTGAGAGTGGGGTGGTATGCAATAAGTCGGGTGTGTTTGTGAATGGGAAACTTCATTGGGCTAATAGGATTTGTTGTCGTTCTGGTTGGGATATCATTTTTGTTGATTTGGCTGATGGGGCTTGGGGAGAAGTGGAGCAACCCTACTATGGATAAGGGGATTTTGGTTGGATGTGGGAGTTTTGCGAAGTGATCTTTCCATATTTTGTAATTATCGAAGAACTCAAGCTGATGAGTGGGTTTTGAAGGAGTATGGGGTTATACAATTTTGGACAAAGATGTTTACCATCGATATTCCTTGTGATCCTATGATGGGTTGTAAGTTTTGTCGATTCTTTTGCATATCAAATAAAGGTGAAGTTTTGTTTCATTTTGGCTCAATTTTCATGATTTACAATTCAAAGGATCACTCAATCGCACATCAAAGCCCACATCTAGAGGTTACCAGGTATGCATATGAGGCAAGCATCTACATAGAGAGCCTAGTTTGGCCTTTTTTTCAATGGAAGG
This sequence comes from Solanum tuberosum, assembly GCF_000226075.1. Classification (NCBI taxonomy): domain Eukaryota; kingdom Viridiplantae; phylum Streptophyta; class Magnoliopsida; order Solanales; family Solanaceae; genus Solanum; species Solanum tuberosum. The sequence goes on from NW_006239154.1 coordinate 1,013,060, forward strand.
AATCAAGGATGCAACAACGGAGGATGTTGAAATAGCTCCGATGAAGATGATTGTGTGATTAATAGTAAGACTTCTCTGCATATTTCTCAAGTGTTGTTAAAATCTGTTTCTTTTCAAGTATAGAACAAGATATTATATATTATGTTGTTCTATCTTTCACAATATGTAGGATCAGCTTGACAACCGCTCGATGTTGTATCATTTTTCATCTAGACATCAGATTAGTCAACAACGGTAAACATTGTTTTTTTGACTCGATCAGATGTTCAAAGATTACCAGAAGGGAAACATTTTTTATGCAACAACCACTACTAAAAAACTGCTAAAAAACGACGGAATAAAAAGCGACGGACGGCGTCGCTCCAAAAAAGCGACGGACTAAGAGATGCCGACCGTCGCTTTTTAATTAAAATAATTACTTTTAAAATTATTTTACAAAAAGCGACGGACTGCATCTCTTAGTCCGTCGCTTTTT
>NW_006239154.1:1013688-1013801 GCF_000226075.1 Solanum tuberosum
TAGTCAAACATTTTTAAAAAGCGACGGACAGCGTCTCTTAGTCCGTCGCTTTTAAATTAAAATTTTTTTAAATTTTTTATTTTTAAAAGCGACGGACGACATCGCTTAGTCCT
>NW_006239154.1:1015892-1019622 GCF_000226075.1 Solanum tuberosum
TTTTTATGTTCGTTCGCGAATGTTTAATTTTTTTAATTAACAGGCACACGTCTATTTTTTTAAAATAAGAAATTGCAATTGAAGAACATAAATAAAAACAAATCATAAAAATTAAGGTTGTCTAAAAAATTATATATTTTAGTATGCATGATTTATAAAAATATTATTATTTTTAAATTATTATATTTATCGATAGTTAAACTCAAAATAATTACTTTACTTATATTTTAAAATATTAGATGTTTTTAATAATGTGTCAAAATATTTTAATATGTAGTATTTATTAATCGGATAGCATTTCCTTATTCTTCCTCTAAATTATTTAAATTATAGTCCATTCTATTCCAATTTATTTCAATTCTAGCCCTCTTTCTATGCAATTTTCTTTCGATTTTAGCCTCTAATTTCAATTTAGTCGCAAGTGATTATTTCAATTTAGGCCCATTCTTATTTCAATTTATACGTATTTATTAAATGAAACACTTTTGAGTACTAAATAAACTTATTTAGGGATATATTTGATTACTTGATTGAAAATAAAATTCATTTATCACAATAATAATTAAAGATTTTGAAATAATTAGTGATATAGAATAAAAACCCGTAAAATCATAAAGTTGACCAAATAAAAAAGTTTAACTTTTTGATTTGTGTATTTAACTTATAAAAATAATAAAATCATTTTTGAAAATATGTTTTAGATATACATAATATAGGGAAAAAGTTGACCAAATAAAAAAGTGATGCATATATACCTTTGTCGTCTAACTAATGAGACATACAAACTTACCTTTTTCGTTAACAAACTTAATTAACAAAAATATTTCCTAAAACTGATTTTTTTTAATTTCAAAAATATCAAGGGGCTTAATTTTTAGCTCATTCAATTTTTACCCTTCAAACCCATACAAACCTAATCCAACTAAAAATACCTAATCCTTTTGTTATTTAGACCTGACCCAAATATATTTTATGACAAAATAGTAAGGACTTGATTTATTTATTTTTTATTTTAACCGTGTTTAATTTGAAGCGGTAAAAAATTATTAGGTTAATTTTTTAATGTCACGTAATATTTTTGGAATTAAAAAACCACCATTTTTTTTACTTCGATAAATGTAAATTTGTGAATAAAAAAAATTAAATAAACATTATTTGTCAAAACCACTCAGGGGCATATTTACTCGAAATATGAATATATTTATTCATTTTCCTTATAATATATGAACCATTCATTAATTTATACTACTTAAACATTGTATTTGTTTATTGGGGGTGTCTAGGGTTTTTAATTAAAGGTTCTGCTGAGAGGTTAATGAGAGTTGAGAAGCGAGAGAGATTGAGATTGAGATTGAGATTGAGATTGAGAGTTGAGATGCGAGAGAGATCCAAAGGTTTCCTGGAGCGTCCACTGCTGGCATCGCGCTTGCTGCCATCGATTGTCGCTGCTCGTTCGTCTTCCCCGTCTGCAGGTAAGTTCTATGTCTTTTTTCATCTATACACCACCATAAATGAATTGAGACTAGTTCAAAACTTGATTTTTGTTGGTTGAACATGTGATTTCGATTATTAGTCTCTGTATTTGAAGTTCTTAAATCAAACAGAGAGTAACATTGAAGGTGAAATTTATTGTTGGCTCTGTATGTAAATGAACCCAATTTCCTTACATTGAAGGCATAAGAATGACCTTAAGTTAGCAATTATTTTAGCACCAAGTCCAATTATTTGGAAATAGACTTTTGTGGTTAGAGACCTTTAATTAGCAATACAAGTAGGGTGAGATTTATTGAAGATATACTATTTTTAAAAAGTGTTTGATACTAAGATTTGAGGTCTATGAATGAAAATGAGAGAGTACTAGAAAAAGAATAAACAATTAAAAGCAGTGAAAGTTTAAAATTTTGGATAGTTTTAAGTATTGAGGGCAGTGAAAGGTGAAATTCTGATAAAAAAGTTTTTTGCAACTAAGCACTTGTACAAAAATGTTTAGAAAGTTTGATATACCTATTTTATATAATATACAATTTTAGTCAATTTACTTTAACTCTTTGAGTTATATTAATTTTATCTTATGATTTCAGTGGCATTGGGCAGCTACTTGGTTGATTCTTTTGTTTAGCTACTGCTGGAGTTCTTTTGAGTTGTGGTATGCAACTTTTTGCTTCTTTCAGTCCAGTTAGTATTACACTCGTGGTGTCTATGTGTTCTTTCCTCTTAGATTGTGATTGTCCTATTGAAATTCAAGTTCATATCATTAGATTTACTCTCCGTAACTTTAATCTTTTGTACATTTCTCTGAGATAAGAAATGGTAGACCGCTAAGCTCAAAGGAGGGTCCTCCAAAAGAAGTTACATTCCCACACTAAAGCAAGCGCAATGTCGACATTCTTATTTCCTCTTAATAGTTATGTACATCTTATTAAGAATAGGTTAATGTCGGTAAAGTCAAACCATACCTTCATTGACATCTTCAGTCCAACACAATTAGTAAGTTCATATTTTTTTAAGTACTACTTTTCCTTAGTTTTTATTACCTTTTTCTGGTTTTGCTAACCACTTGATTGTGTTATTCCTCTTTGGCTAGATTGTTTTGTATCCTATCTTCCCTTTTTTTGTGATATACATATAGACTAATGAATTAACTGGGAACGTTTTATTTTTTCATGTCAAGGACCATGTTTCACTTACAATTTTGAATGGAGCATATCTTTCATGATAATTGAAACTACACTTTCTACTTTTAAATTTGGCTAGATAGCTCCATTTGTTGAATTAGGTAGTTGTAGGAGTACAGTGATACATTCTTGTATATCACTCTAACATAGAAGTTTGTTGAGATTACTCTAAAATACTATATGTTATGTAGATATTATAATAAGGAAAATAATGTCAGATGTGTTTCCCTGCATAACAAAACTTTTATGGTTACGAAGAACTACATCTTTTTATGCAGGTTATACAACTTTATAATTGTTGTAGTTGCATGCCCTGCTTCATCTGATCATGCTCTCAATTACCTTAATGAAGTGCAACAGGTAGGAAGTTTAATTTCTTGTTCCAGTAACACTCTTCTGCTCTGTTTGGTCGAATTATTTGCATCATGAATTGCAGAATGTAGGTTTGAAAGAGTGTCTTATGGTGGTATCTACATGTCTAGTAGGATAAGAAATACTACCTATTTGTGTTATGGTGGTATGTATAGATAGGTGGACAATAAAAAAGACTCCCTCCATGTCAATTTGTTTATCTTGCTTAGATATGTTTCAAAAGAATGCCTTTCTTTATTCAGTCACTCTTTACACCCAATATCGTACACGGTATATTTAAGACCACGAAATTCAAAAGGAATTTTAGTGCATTACACATATTTAGTTCATCACCACAAGATTCAAAAATATTCTTTATTTTCTCAAACTTGAACTTGAAATTAGAACTTGAACTTGAACTTAGAACTTGAACTTGAAATTAGAACTTGAACTTGAACTTAGAACTTGAACTTGAAATTAGAACTTGAACTTGAACTTAGAACTTGAACTTGAAATTAGAACTTGAACTTGAACTTAGAACTTGAACTTGAAATTAGAACTTGAACTTGAACTTAGAACTTGAACTTGAAATTAGAACTTGAACTTGAACTTAGAACTTGAACTTGAAATTAGAACTTGAACTTGAACTTAGAACTTGAACTTGAAATTAGAACTTGAACTTGAACTTAGAACTTGAACTTGAA
>NW_006239154.1:1023680-1024575 GCF_000226075.1 Solanum tuberosum
AAGTATTTTTCTTCATGAGTTAAGTCTTCCGCTGAGTAAGTAAGCCAGGCCAAGAGTTTTCTTGGGTCTAGCAATGGTTCTCGAGTGCCAGTCCCTCCCAGGGTGTAGGCTCGGGGCGTGACACTCTGTGGATGTATAATATGCATTATGAAACTGGTGTTGGTTTGAAACCTGAGTTTATTGACGGTATTAGAAATTTTATTGAACATACAATGATACTTGACATTTTCAAGATTAATGGATTGGCTAGGTGTCTTTGTAGTGTATGTAAGTGCTTAAAATTTTTCGAACCAGATAGAGTTATGGTTCATTTGTACCGTAATAGATTTAAGCCTAGATATTTTGTATGGAGTGATCATGGAGAAAGTGATGGATTTGATGGTATCTTTTATAATTCGATGCCTGTTGATGTATATAATATGGTTGCACCACATGGCCAAATTAGGGTTGAACAAGTTAGAGTTGAACATAATAGAGTTCATGAAATGATCAATGATGCTTTCGGGGTTCAAGGTGGAATGGAACCGGAACAATATTTTGATGAAGCTCCTAATGAAGAAGCAAGACACTTTTATAATCAATTAGAAGAGTCTAGTCGTCCACTATGTGAAGGGAGTCCGCATTCTGCCTTGTCAGTTGCGGTTAGATTAATGAATATTAAATCAGATTGGAATGTTATACTTTAATATATTATTCATGAACTAACATATTTATTATGTGTTTTGCAGGTGGCATCTTGCAAAGGATGCTGCCCGGGCTTTAAAATAGAGTGTTAGAAAACTCTATACACAAGCTTATCACTCTTGGAGCGAGATTCCAAACAGTATACGCCAGCAAGTCAAAGAACAAGTGATGAACCTCGCTCGTCGACCTACTACTTCGGCTCCCGATGACA
>NW_006239154.1:1025052-1055138 GCF_000226075.1 Solanum tuberosum
AAAGCGACGGACAGTGTCCTTTTATCCGTCGCTTTTCTGGGATTTTCAAAAAATAAATTTCCAGAAAAGCGACGGACTGCGTCGCCCTTTAGAAATTTAAAAAAAATGAAAATTAAAATAAAGTGACGGACTCTGTCGCTTTTTAAAAAAAATTCAAAAAAAAAAAATAGTCGAAAAGCGACTCAGTCCGTCGCTAAAAGAGACGTAGTCCGTCGCTTTCTTAGCGACGCAGTCCGTCGCTTATTTAGCGACGCAGTCCGTCGCTTTTTGAAAAACGACGTTGTCCGTCGCTTTTTGAAAAGCGACGAGCTAAAAAGCGACGGAAGTGACTGCGTCGCTTTTCCGTCAATTTTGACCAAAAAAGCGACGCAGTCCGTCGCTTTTGGCCGTCGTTTTTTGACAATTTTTTAGTAGTGAACAAATGCTAGAAAAGTTTAGATGAAGACAGTTGTGTCATTAATAATTTAGGTAGAGTTCTCTATACATTTTTCTCTAGTGTTGTTATATTTTCATTTCAAATATAGAACAAGACATTGCATATATTATGCCTATCGTTGAACCATATCCTCCTAGAGATCTTTTTATTTCCGTGTATTGCTCGATTGAAGATTCTATCATCCAAATTCATATCATTATTCATCATATAAAATCCTTGAATGCATCACGAATTATTTTTTTATGAGAAATGATATGTGCAACACACGTACACTAAAACTAGTAATCACTAATCATATAAGAAAACTAGACAAACCTAACACTACCAAAAGTTTTTGCGGCAAGAAATATTTCATATTTTGATTGTTTTGGTGTTACTTTTCTTTTCCAATTTTTGATGTTGCATAGTTCAAATAACGAATGATTTCATACACAAAATTTAGTTGAATTCAAATGCTCGCATATCAGGAAAATGGAACTCCGAAATTTAGGATAATAATTAAATTACTATTTTATCTAGTGTGAAATATTTTTTATAGAGTAAAAAAGTGAAATACATTTGGCTAAGGCCCTCTCCCTTCGTGCTTTTAATATAGGGAAAAGGTTCAAATATGGCATCGGACTTCGAGAAAATGCTCATTTATGTCATCCGTTAAAAGTTTGGTTCATCCATGCCATTATTTGTTAACTGAAATGGCATAAATGAGCTAAACTTTAAACGGATGAATAGATGAGTCTTTACTCAAAATTTGATAGCATATTTGAGTCTTTTCCTTTTAAAAAATATTTAATTAATGACGTGGACGTATCATAATTGACCACATATAAAAAATGATTTTGCAAAATCTAAACTTTTTTCAGTTAACAAATAATGGCATAAATGAGTCTTTTCTCAAACGGAAATGACATAGATGAGCCAAATTTTTAACGAATGTCATAGATGAACTTTTTCTTAAAGTTCAATGGCATATTTAAGTCTTTTCCCTTTAATATAACATAGATAGATATAGATGGTATATTGTGAAGACATTTAATCGCCTTGAATACCATAATAATATCGTTCATGTTATTTATACGGGAAAACTACACAAAATAGACTCAACTGTGAAACTATTTACCCAAATTGGACTCAACCCAAAACTATTTACCCGCTTACCCCCACTTTTTCCTTTCTTATTCCGCGATGATGTCAGCATGACATCAACATCATACTATGAATTAATACTTTGTGATATTCCACCGGTATATTGATACCATATCGGTACCATATAAGACTGAGCTTAATCCTCTGTGATACTCCGTCGGTATATTGATATCCTATTAGTATCATATAGGATTCGACTCTTTTCTAAAAAATAAATAAGAAACAATTAAGAGAAAATTATTAAAGTGACAATCTTATTTATTAAAATCTAAATTAGTAGAAAATCTATATTGTGAGTTGTTTAACATTTACTTATTGAAAAGTAAATATATCACCACATGACATTTTTTTTATCTTAATTACATGTATTATTTGTTGACATATATGTGGTTTTTTAATTATTAGTATTTTGAACAATTTATAAAATCATATACATATTAAAACTACAACTTGCAATTTTTATGTGTAAAGGTAGATAGTTTATTTGATTATACTATCATTAACTGTCTTTTCGATTTTAAAAGTAGATGGCCTATCTTTTCGAAATTGAAAATTGATGTTTTGTGAGTGATAATTATTTACCCTCAAATAATCCAAGTGAGAAAATAACAACTATGACGACAAAATTGTTCTTCTTATAGCCAGTTAGAAGCCACAAAAAAATAATATTGTCAGGCAGTTATTTGCTTTGATCAAGTACATAAAATCGAAAACTTCATAATAATTCAAGGGTATAATTGAAAAGAAGCTTTTTGTAGAGTTTTAATCTAAACACAAGATTAGGTGGGAAACAATGAACCAAACACTTGATAAAAATAAGCATTGTGATACTAATCTATGCATTACTTATCCATGCATTACTAATCTTTGTCTTGCTAATTCTTGCGTTATAAATCTTTGTACCAAACGACCCGTCTTTTGTCTTACTAAATGTTATTCTCATATTAAGTGAATTGTTTGGACTTTTTTCATAATTTAAAATAGGGAAAATTGTATGAAATAGCAAACTATTAATTCAAATTAAATGTTATAGCCATAGTTTATTTTAATTGTAATTCGCAGCAAACATCCCTTTTTTGCCATCTGATTCGATATACAGTTAGCCATTTTCGGTATATAATTAGCCACTTTATACATTTCGGTATAAAATATATATAAAATGCATTTGTGTTTGTATAAAGCGAGAGAAAAGTGTATATACAAATACAAATACATATATTTTTGTCATATACACTTATAATTATACAAATACATATCTTATTATACAAATTACAATGTATAAATGAATTTATACAAAACTGAACAATTTGTATAAAATTGGATGTTTGTAGCGAATTATACAAATCAAAAGCTCTATAGACAAACATAAAATTTGTTATGGAGCGCAATTTATGCAAACTATAGGTATAACATACAAATATGATTTTTATGTTTGTTATATGTGAAAGTTGCTCTTTAAAATAAGTAAAGTTTTCAAAGTTTAAGAGAATTATTGGGCCTTTGTTTTTCTTCCATATTTACTGTTCCTTTTAATGCAGTTCTTAATTACTTTACATTTTCTGGTAAAATAGTTTTAAAATAATCAAAAAAGGATAATAGCAAAAGATAATCTTTTAATTTATATCCTTAATATTTTTTTAACAAATGTGTCATGTCCAATAATTCATTTAATATAGACTGAATAGAGTACACTGTTATTTTGATACATGTTATACATTGTTTAATTATCACGAACTTTGATAATTTTTTGTGACTATAAGAGGAAGGAAAATAAATAATTTAACTTTCTAAATATTAAAACTATTATTGCAAAAAATGAAATAGAGAAAATATTAGAAAAAAAGAATTAGGTTTCTGGATAAGAAATACACTACTCCCTCCATTCCATATTAACTTAAGCTTTGAGGTGTTTCACACCCTTTAAGAAAAGTAGGTTAGGACATAAATTGAACATAATTTTCCATTTTTACCCTTATTAATTATTGTCAAAAAATCACTAAACATTAATTATAATAACTAATTCCAATACTAACTAAAAGGGTAAAATTGGAAGAATATTTTAAAAATAGTCTTGAAGATTGAAAACTTAGGTTAATTTGAAAAAGGCAAAAGGGTCTGGTGGACCCTTGTACTTGTATGAGTTTGTATTCTAAACCCTTTTACTTAATCATTTGTCGACTGAACCCTTGAACTCCTCGAAACACTACATTTTAAACACGTTTTCTGACTTGGCGTCCTATGTGGCAGACACAACCAAGGGGCGTGTGATAGACACACATGAGAAGCGTGAAATCTGGTTAAAAGGGTCTAATAGCCACATTAGGGTTTTATAAAGCCATTGTCTTCTCCATTTGCATTTAACACCATTATTAGACAAATTTGAGCTTTTTCTTGCCTCTTTTTCGATCTTCTTTCTCCAAATTTCTTCTCCATTTTTTTCATTGTTATACTCCTCTTTTATTTCTAAGCATTTCCAGTTAATTCTTTGCTTTATTTTGTGTTAATACTATTGTAGTTTTCTACATCATCATGAAAGTTGCTTTTGTTAGAATCCTATAATCTAATAGAAATCATAGAAACATGTAATTGAAAGCATAACAAATAGAATCCCCAAAAAAATTTAAAAAAATCAGTATAATCGACTAAAAACCTAAAAATTAAACAAAGACATAAATAGAAGATGAAATCTAGACTAAACAACATACAAACACGAAAAGAAGTTACAAAATTTACATAAATAAATTAAAAATCGAACAAAACCAACAAAAATACTCAAACAATTTTGTGGGAAAGAAGAAAAAAATGAGAAAGAAAAAATGTGGGTATATATAGCCACACACAAATACTGGTCTAGGACGACGTTGACGCATTGTACACTCAAGCAGTGAACCTCTCTTCTTCGATTTGGATGAAAACAAAAACGGATTGCTTTGATTGCTGCTGTTGTTTTTTCTTCAATGAAAAGAGTAGAAGAGGTTAAAAAAAAAAGTGTAAGGAAGATGAAAGAGAAATGAAATGAGATTGTGTGGGAAAGTGGGGGGTTTGGTGGCAAAAGGCAAATAAAAATCAGAAATATATTAATTAAATATAATAAAAATGTCAAGATGACATGAAGTGGTATATATATACACGTGTCATTTTATAATTATTTTTAAAATTATGTGTCAGGCGTTTGTGGTACACGCACAACTAAAGGCTAAAAAATGTGTTTAAAATGTTGAGTTTAGATGGGTTAATGGGTCCAAATGACAAAGGAGTAAGTAAAATGGTTCACAATACAAACTCATACAAATACAAGGGTCTACCAGACCATTTTGCCTTTGTAAAATGGAAAAGGGCTCAAAGCTTAAGTTAATATGGAATGGAGGGACTAAGGGCCTGTTTGGATTGGCTTTTGGCTTATGACTTATAAGCCAAAAGCCACAAGTTAGGATTTCTAACTTATGAATTTTGGCTTATTTTTGTTATTTTGACTTTAAAATAAGTGTTTATAAACAATTTTTAATTTTACTCAAACACTTCAAAACTGTTTAAAAGTTATTTTGGCTTAAAAACACCTAAAATAAGTCAATTCAAATGAGCACTAATAAATTGTTAGGGACCTTCCAATCGAAATAACTCCATTTGACTGAGATTTCACAACGTCCACACAGACTTTTCTGCACCCCCAACCCTCCTCCCAAAAAGTTTAAAATAAAAAAGAAAGAATTGAAAACACATCTAAATTTAGGGGAATTGTAAATTCATTTTTGAAATATTAATAAAATATTTTTTTTACTTGACTAATTGAATTTAAATACATCCCCAATTTTATAACATGAGTAAAATACATTCCTAAATTTCTGTCAAGTTTAAGAGTGTTTCAACACTTCTCTCAAACTTTTATGAAGAGTGCTATACTTCTACAAGAATTTGAGGTCACATGTTATACCATGTAGCAAATCAAGATATATTTAAATTAAGCTAGTCAAGTAAATGAGTTTTTCTAAAGCTATCAATAATTTAAAAATGAAACTAATAATTCACCCAAATTTCAATGTTTTGCTCCTAAAATAAAAAATCTCAAACCCCACAAACTCCATCATCCTTCTTTTTCTTTAGAACTGTGTGTCTCTTCTTTTAACGTATTTCTTCTTTCTTCATTGATTGCTGACTTGTTAGGAATCCTATGCCTTACCCTCTACGCTTTCTTCTTTCTTATATATGTATTCAATAAAACTACAACAGATCTGAGATTTTCGATCTCCGAGAAATTCTCCATTTCTATATTCATTTGAAGAATGGAAAGCAATACTAGTCTAAGAACTTTGATGTTTAATGATAAAATTGATACTCCAAACCTTTCGGATTTTCTCAGAGTCAAACAAGATCATAACAATAATCTTGCCGGCCTTACATTAGGCGCGGTGTTGAGCAACAAACGAGAATCTTCTTCTTCTTCTTCCCCTGTTCACCGCTCCAACAGAACTCTCTTCGATATCATTCGAGACGATCCCAGCAGCAACAGCAGAAAACCCAGGAAATGGAAATATTTCAGAAACAAACTCCGTCTCAAACCTAACATTTCCATTCAACACCATAGCAATCCAATAACTCCTGTTGAAAATTTTACATCTGCATCTGGGTCAACAAGTAGAATATTGGAAACTGCAGAGAGTGATGGAGAAGAAATTGGAGTGGAATTGGAGGATCAACCGGCGCGAATGTCATTAATGGCCTTGTTAACAGAGAACGATGGAGATGAATCAGCGTTTATGATTGAAGATGGAGATGGAGATGGAGATGAAGAAGAAGATGAATTGGATAATAATGATGATACTGGAGTTGCTGGCATCGAGGCCGGCACCATTGCCGTTGCTGATGTTGTTGCCGTCAGCGCCGGCGGAGAATATAATAATTGTTGTGTGTGTATGGTGAGACATAAGGGCGCTGCGTTTATACCTTGTGGACATACATTTTGCAGATTGTGTTCAAGGGAACTTTGGGTTCAAAGGGGCAATTGCCCCCTCTGCAACAATTTCATATTAGAAGTTCTCGATATTTTCTAATTAATGTTAGCCTTTTCTTCCTCAATTTTTTACTTTTATTTTATCTTCTTCGATTGTTACTTCATTTCATCTATCTCTTGTTTATATATCTCAGTGTTAATTAACCAAATTAAGTAGAACTGTGAACTACTTAGTGACTAATTTAGTAATGGCATAATAGGGAGGCAAGGGTCCTTGGTGCCTCTATGTGTGTATATTGTATTGGTAAAATGAAACTCAAACCGTTCAATCGTTCAATCTATTTAAGTTTGGACGAGTTATTGACTTGTTTATTCATTAGCTCAATTCAATAAATATTGGGTTGACATGTAATCTCATTAATATCTTTAACTCATTATGAATCGCATAAATTTGACCCAACCCACCCAATTATCACCCCTAGTTATACCTTTGTCTTGTATGGACTATAAAATGTAATTCAAAATTTGAATAGAAAAGGAAGGGAAGAAAGAAACAAAGGCATTATTTGAGGTCACATGGATGTTTGTATGCAATTGTAGAATTGTCTTTCTCTTGTTTTCTAGAAGTAGGAAAAAGGTCAAGAGGAGATAGCTGTCGAGCTAGTGTAGTTGAAAAGGACTTGACAACTAGTTCATAGTGTGGGACCTTTAATAATGTCTTACTCCTACTAGGGGAGAGAGCAACCCAACATGTAATCATTAATTGACAAATCCCCACCACCAAACCTAATGGGATCTTAACAATCAATTTGGATATGTAACGAGTTCGGAGTTAAAAAAAAAAGACAACAAAAAAAAAGTGAGTAAAATTTTTATAAGGGCAATAAAAATTGAGTATGAAACTAAAAAGGTAATATTCCTTCTTCATTATATAAACAACACTTTTTTTAAAAAAAAATATTAATATTCCTTCTTCTTTATATTATCATTTTGTTTTTGTGTTTGTTTTTTTTCCTATTTTCACTATATATATGTAAATAAAAATGTAAGTGATGTGGTCAAGTTTAATAGTTTTTTTATTTAATTTGATAATATTGAAGACAAAATATAGGGACATAAAAAAAACATAGTTTAAACGTATCGTTTAGTTCTGTCCGTTTTTTCACTTGCATATGCCTTAGTCGCCCAGGAGAGCTTTGAATCTTTGTCAAGGTTCAAAATCGGACAGAATTGAACGATTCGCTTAAACTGCGTGTTCATTTTCATATCCCTCTATTTTGTCCTCAATATTATCAAATTATATATTACAATTTTTTTATTGAACTTGACCGCATCATTTACATTTTTATGTACATATAAATAGTAAAAATAGAAGAAAGAAATAAACACGAAAACATAATAACAAAACAATAGAATAAATAATAAAAAAGAAATATTAATTATTATTTTTAAAATGTGACCTTTTTAAAAGGAAGGCTCATGTTAGCATGAGTCTTGTAAGGCTCATTCTAAGTTCTAATATAAGCCTTGTAAGGCTCATTCTGACGTGAGTCTTACAACAAACAATTTAACATCTTCTGCCCCTCCATCCAAATGTGGCCCTTTTGGTTTCATACTCGATTTATGTTGTCATTTTGGAAATTTTGCTCAAATTTTTTTGCTCTTTTTGCTCCGGACTCGATATATAATGCTCTCTTGTTCATTTTTAATTATCATTTATTTCTAAATAGATTTTCATTTTTGCTTATCATTTTTGTCAAATCAACAAAGGACAATTATATCTTTACATGTTTTACCTTCAACATTAAATACTTATTTTCAAAATCATTTTTCAAGACCTAATACTAACATCATTTAATAGGGATAGTTTGGTAAAATAATTATCAATAATTATTTTCTTAATGCATGTGTCAAGTCAAACAGTGACAAGTAAAAATGAGTGAATGAAGTATGAAAATATGATTTGAGATTAACTTGGTTTGAAGTTAAAATTTTATTTGAACATGTAATTTAAACTTTTAAGTTATATTCACATAAACACAAAATTCTATAAGTTGTGAAAATTATTAAAGTTTCTTCAATTTTTATATAATTTTATTAATAAGTGCATTATAATTATCGAAATATCCTAGGGCGCTAAATGTATAAATTGCATAACTACATGAATAAATAACATATTCTCATGTTCCATTTACAAATAAATATTCACAATTATAAACTTTCAAATACAAATAATTTTATACAAATCTAATCAACCATTTTACTAATAACTAGTTACTTTTTGATATAATTCTTTCACATGATATGAACAATCTCTTCACATCAAACATGAATCTTTTTTCGCAAAATTTCAAATGATAACTCTTTTTACAAAATATAAACTAAATTTTAAAAAAATTAAGATCATACTTTTTGGAAAAAATTGAGATAAGAAATCATGATATGAAATCGCATATCTGAACACAAGCATAATATAATTTTCATTTGATTTTTGGGCAACGCCCGTTTGTCCGTAGATTTGGTTTTGAAAAAACAAAGTTTATATTCTCTCTATTTCAATTTGTTTGCTTTGATTTAATCTGGCGCAAATTTTAAGAAAGTAAGAATGTTTTTTTGATTTTATAATCTTAAATTAAAGATATGTCAAATATATAAAAATATCATTTAATCGTGTGATTTTAAATATGTTATGTAGAAAATTGAAATTAAAAAGGGAAAGAAACATTCTAATTTAAATGATTTAAAAAAAAAAAAGTTGAAATGGAGTAAGCAATATTTAGAGATTATTTTTAATACGTAGTTATTTATTAAGTTGATTCATTATTTGAAGTTTAAATACATGTTTTGGGAGTTTTTTCAACTTTTCATTCTTAGAATTTCAACGTTCAATCACAATTTTAAATTTTAAATACTATTTTTCATCGAAACTTCAAATAACATTTAAAAAAAATATCAACTAGTTCTTGTTTTGTTTATCAAAACAATCGTCATTTTAATTAATGTTGAAGTTTGTAAGAAAGAATTAAATGCAAGTGAGTTACAATTGATCAAATTTATTTTCTTTAAGCTGAAATATCAAGGCGATGGCTTACTACAAATATATAATCTGCGAGGGGGTGGGGGGGGGGGGGGGACGTTCTCCTATAAATATTATTTCCTCTGTCCCAATTTATGTGACTTACTTGATAGATTCTGTAATCGATTATCACTCAAACTCCATTAACAACCATTGGAAGAACTGCAGCTAAGAAGAGAAGAGAAGAGAGAAGTTTTATTGATAATGAGTGAAAAATACAGAATGAATGAGCATTGTTACATCTCAGTCTATTTATCATTATTCACATGATGCTAACTAACTTTCTACTAACTGACTCTTAACTAATTGCAAATAACAACCTTCACTAATAATATCTAATGTTGTAATGACTACTCTATCCTTCAAGATCCTATCTCATTACTCCCCGCAGTATGAAGACATTCAGCATGCCAAGCTTGCCCACTAGAAACTCATGTTGTGGTCGTGGCAAATCTTTAGTCAAGATATCAGCTAATTGGTCTTTGGAACACATTCACTGTTTTGATCAGGCCTTCTTGAATTTTCTGTCCGATGAAATGACAGCCTATTTCATTATGTTTGGTTCGTTCGTGAAAAACTGGATTTGCTGCAATTTGTAATGCAGCCAAACTGTCACTGTGTACAACCACTGATTCAGTCACCTCATTATTCAGCTCCTTCAGCAAAGTAGTTAACCATACTACTTCAGACACTACATTAGCCATGCTCCTGTATTCAGCTTCTGCTGAGCTTTTAGAGAATACAATTTGCTTCTTGAATTTCCAGGAAACCAGTGAACTTCCATGTTTGATCAAGAAACCTGAGATTGACTTTCTGGTGTTGGGGCAGGAAGCCCAGTCTGAGTCATAATGCACTGTCAAAGAATTTGAGATTATGCTACTCAATAGGTTCTCTTTTGATATACTTCTTGACCCTCACTGCTGCATCCCAACGAGATTTTTTAGGTTGTTGTAAAAACTGACTAAGAGTCTGTACAACATAACCTATATCAGTTCTTGTTAGTGTTAAGTACAACATTTTCCCAATCAACCTTTGATATTTAGTCTTGTCCTCCAACATGCCATCATCTGTCTTCTGCATTAAATCATCTAATTCTTGTGTTGTCAGCTTCACATTAACTTCCAAAGGTGTCCATGCAGGCTTAACAGGTCCAATCCCTAATTCTGAAAGAATCTCAAGAGCATACTTCCTCTGGTTCACCAATATACCTTTAGAAGACATGTTGAACTCCATTCCAAGAAAAAACTTTAATGTCCCTAAGTCTTTGATCTTGAATGCTTCATGTAGGGATGATTTGTTCTCTTCAATTACAGATAAGTTGCTACATGTAGTACATATCATCCACATAGATCAAAATTATGACAATGTCATTTCCTTTCTTCTTTATGAACAAAGAGTGATCCAAACAACTTTGAGTGAATCCTGAATGAATCAATGCTTCAGATAGTTTTAGGTTCCATTGTTTGTTAGCCTGTTTTAATCCATATAAGGATTTAGCAAGTCTACAAACAATTCCAGACTCCCCTGACTTGGTAAATCCTGAGGAAGCTGCATGTAAACTTCATCATGTAAATCACCCTGAAGAAAAACATTATAATCATCTAACTAATGAATATGCCAATTATGTTGGGCTGCCAAAGAAAAACCACTCTCACAGTGGCAATCTTAACCACATGAGAGAAAGTCTCATGATAGTCAAGACACTCTTGTTGGGTATAACCCTTTGCACCCAACCTGGCTTTGAATCTCTCCACCTCACCAGAAGCCTTTAACTTGACCTTATAGACCCATCGACACCCAATAGCAACCTTACCTTTGGGCAAAGGAACCAGGTCCCAAGTATGATTAAGTTCAAGAGCCTGGAGCTCAGTATGCATAACATCAATCCACCTACTGTCCTTAATAGCTTCATGATAAGATTTGGGTTCATGAACCTTAGTTAGGGAACTAAGATAAATTTGTTGAGTAGGAGAAAGAGCATCATAAGAGAGGTAAGCACTAAGGGGATATGAAACATTAGCAATAGACTGTTTTGTAAGATAATCAACATGCCAAAGAGGGGCTTTGGAGACTCTTTGAGACCTTCTAAGCTGAGGAGAATCATGAGATATGTTGGTATCAATTGGAGAGGAATCAGTATAGTGAGGAAGGGAAATGGGAGAAGAATGAGGTGGTTGTGTAATCAATGGCTCATGAGGAGCATGAGATGTAAGAGAGGGCTCATCCAGGGGAGTGTCACCAAAAAATGAGGAGTCTAAAGACCATGGAAACTGTTCAGCAAGAGGAGCAGGTTCAATATCATATTGAAAAGGGAAAACATGTTCCCTGAAAGTAACATCTCTATTGATAAAGAACTTTTTTCTATCAATATCAAACAGAATATAGCCTTTGGTAGTAGTGGAATATCCCATGAAAACAGAGGGCACTTCTCTAAGTGCAAACTTGTCCATTCTAGGCAGAGCACTGGCATAACATAGACAACCAAAAGTCCTTAGATGATCCAGTGGGGGTGACTTTCAAAAGAATAACTCACAAGGAGATTTGCCTCCAAGAACTGTGGAAGGGTAATCTATTTATGATGTAGGCTGCAATTAAGATGCAGTGACCCCAAAATTTTAAAGGGATATGCCCTTGGAATCTAATGGCCCTAGCAACCTCAAGGAGATGCCTATGCTTTCTCTCAGCTACACCATTATGCTGAGGTGTATGGACACAAGTTCTCTGATGTAAGATGCCAAGCTCCTTGAAAATATGTTGCATCTCAGAATTGACAAATTTACTCCCATTATCTAATCTAATTACCTTGACAACACCTTGGAATTGAGTGTGTATCATTTTAACAAACTGCCTCAAAATCAACAACACATCACTCTTAAATTTTAACAGAAAAATCCAGGTAATGTGAGAAAAATCATCAACCACAGTCAAAAAGTATTTATTCCCTTCAAAAGTTGTTGAATGATATGGTCCCCAAACATCTAGATGTAACAAGTCAAAAGGCTTAATGGAAATACTAGTAGAATGAAGAAAAGGTTGTCTAGTGTGTTTGGCTAGAGGACACACTTTACAGTCAGCTACAATGGACTTATAATCATCTAGTTTATATTCAAAAATATGTTTCATAGAAGCACTAGAAGGATGAGCTAGCCTTTTATGCCACAGGGATATATCTTCTAGTGTTGTCTCTACTGTATGAACTCTGCAAACTTCTGCAATTGGGTTAGTAGTGAGGTGTTCCCCATTGTGTGATTGTGAAGACATGAAGTAGAGGCCATTACTTTCCTTACCAATCCCTTTCAAGATCCCACTGGCAAGGTCCTGGAATAGGCAGAAACCAGGGAAAAAATAGACAAAGCAGTTGAATTCTCTAGTAATCTTTTATACTGACAGTAGATTATACTTAAAGTCTGGTATGAATAGGACATTTTCAAGTATTCATGTATCACCAACTTTGCACCTGCCTGTGTGAGAGACCATTGTAGTTCCACCATTAGGTAAATAAACATCCTAGTATGATCTTTCTTCACCTGTTTTACATCAGACATTATGTCTAGAGTAGCAGCCATATGATTTTTTGCACTTGTGTATATTATCCACTTTACCTGATCTACTGTGGACAGAGTTTTAAAATTCATACCTGCCATACTAGCCATGCAATTTGGATGTTCTTCCTTGCCAAGCATCATCTTAATATTTCCATGTTGAGCCTCAGTCAAATTTGGTGCTCGTAGGAAGTCTCTTTTTCCAATTGAGCAGTTAGATGTGAATTGCCCTGCATACACATTTGGATTAACATGGTCAATTTGAGCATTACAGGCAGTAGGCTCTTTACATACATGTGGTTCATTAATCTCAGCCTGGACATTGTTTGCATTAGGAAAATCTTCTTTCTACTTCCCTTTGTACCAAGGTGGATAACCAACCAATTTGTAGCAAACATTCTTAGTATGCCCTTTAAGCTTACAGTGATCACATTGAAGGTTCCAATTCTTTTGTGGTTTGCCTCTCCCTGCCATCATAGCTCCCAGTTCAATCCTTTCCCTTGAAGTAGAAGAATTGATCATCAACCTTTGGCTCTCTCTTTCGATCAACATAGAGTAAGCCTTATTGATATTAGGGATGGGACTGGTCATCAAAATCTGACTCCTGGCATGTTCATAATTTTCATTCAATCCCATAAGAAGCTGCATCACCTTCAAACTCTGTATATGTTGCATGAAATCCTTGGATTTAGGGCAATCACAAGGAGGAGGTGTCATGCTATCAAATTCTGCCCAAAATTGTCTTAACTTGGAGAAATAGTTTGATACCCTGTCAGTCCCTTGAACCAATGTTACCATATCTTTGTGTAGTTGATAGACTCGAGAAGTGTTAACTTTGTCGAACCTTTCCTTAAGATCTTCCCAGATCATCCTTGCACTTTCAGCATAGATGATTTCGGCATGCAATTTCGTCATCACAGATCCTAGAATCCATCCAGTGACAATAGCATCACATCTATCCCATTGATGAACTAAATCTGCAGGAAAATCTGGTTTTTTCAAAGTGTCATCTATTATTCCCAACTTGTTTTTACCAAGCAATTGGATTCGCATAGATCTACTCCAAATTGAGTAATTCTCAGATCTTGTCAACTGAATAGAAACAATTGGACCTCCAGTCGTATCCGAAGGATGAATAAAGAGTGTATGTGTGTGATCGATCTTAGTGACTGCCATTACTTCACCAATTTAGCAATCTCACTGATCTACCTACAACAATGTTGCTCTATAAAAAAAAATCTAACTCACAAAAGTGATTAAAGCTCTGATACCATGATAGATTATGTAATCAATTAACACTCAAACTCCTTTAACAACCATTGGAAGAACTTCAGCTAAGAAGAGAAAAGAAGAGAAGAGAGAAGTTTTATTGATAATGAGTGAAAAATACAGAATGAATGAGCATTGTTACATCTCAGTCTATTTATCATTATTCACGTGATGCTAACTAACTTTCTACTAACTGACTCTTAACTAACTGCAAATAACAACCTTTACTAATAATATCTAATGTTGTAATGACTATTCTATCCTTCAAGATCCTATCTCATTATTACTTTCCTTTTTAGTCAGTAAAAAAAAACATATTTTTATATTAAGTAACAATTTAACTATAAAATGTCTATTTACCGTTAATGAAATGATTTACAGCCACATAAATTTTAATCCTTCATTTTGGACCACAAATTTTAAAAGTCTTCCTTTTTTTCTTAAATTTCGTGCCGAGTCAAACTACCTCAGATGAAGCGGAGAGAGTATAAAGAAAAAAGGCTAAAAGACTAGTATCTTGTTCCCTATAATTTTTTAATGTCATTCATTCTAAAGAGGCTTCTTTTATAGGTCATAAAAATTGAATTGTCGCATTAATGTGAAATGATTTGATGCTTAGCACTAAAAAAGTTATCTAGTAGCATATGTTTATGTTCTGATGTTTCGCCTAAAACTAACTTAGAGCAACTAGGCGCAAGACTCAAAATTGATTATTGATCTTCTCATAATCATTATGTAGGTATCTAGGATCAACTAGGCGCAAGACTCGAGATTGTATTAGGGATGAAAGTGTAATAAAATGTATATTACTCCCTCTGTCCTTAATTACTTGTCCACTTTTGAATTGACATACCTATTAAAAAAATAATAATTGACATAGTGTGTTTACCATTTTACCCCTGTTAATTATGAAGCGAATGAATTAAAAATTTAAGATTTTCAAAAAGTTCTACTTTTTTCAAAGTAATTAATTGAGGATATAATAGGTAAAAAAAATTGTCATTTCTTGATTTGTCAAAATGGATAAGTAATTAAGAACAACTAAAAAAGAAAATATGGACAAGTAATTAGAGACGGAGGGAGTATTAGTTTCAACTAATTAGGTGTTCAACTCCTTACTGTATGACAGCTAATGCAAGCATTCACAATCTTTTACTCTTTAAAATTCCTTATCTAAAAAATTAGTAGTTGTTGTTTTACTCTTTACTAACAGGTTGGAAATTTGGAACTATATATAAGACAGCTAATGTGAGTGCACAAACGGTCTTTGACTCAACTCATCTACTTTCTTCTTTTTTTGACAACCTCAACAAATAAATCATTTTTAATACCATTTGTGTTCACTCGGATTTTGGCACTTGCTATTGCTTATTTTAGTGCTTATTAAGATCTATTAATAGGTTGATCCATAAATATGGTTTCCTAGAAAGTGATAAAAATGGTTTCTAGAAAAATAAATAGGTCTTTTACATATTTTTTAGCATTTAGTAAGGAAACAAAAAAAATATCACTTCAAAAGTATTTATATCTTACCTATCAAAACACTATGGAGGTGAATAGGGATGAGGAGTGGGGGTTCGAGGATAGCAGGGGATGGGATGGTCAAGACCCAAGGGGTGAGGGTTGGGGGTGTTGGGTGGATGTGGAGGAGAGCACTTGTGCAACTTATTTTCACTACTTCCAATAGAGAAAAGTCATTTTCCTCATTTTTAAGGAGCTTGTTTTCGTAGAGAAATTGTTTGAACCAAACATAGGAAAATTGAAAAACATTTTCTCCATACCAAACACACCCATGTCCATTTTAGCAAATCAAAAAAGATTTGTTATAATATATTTTTAAATATTTTTTATTAAATTATTATATAAAATAGTACTTATTAATATCCAAATTTAAATTTCCAAATATGGGTGATAAAGTTAATTTTTTTAAAATAAATTCCTTGTAAATATTTTCTTAAGGGATGTAATATGAAAGGGAAGGAGTAAAATGTAGGATAACCACTTCTTTCATCCAATGAAGTGCCTAACAAATGAATTAGTATAATGCTTTTAAATATGCACTAGCTTATTAGGTATTGAATAAGGAGTTGTTCAACCATCATAAATGGTACCTTTGTTACATTATTGAAGTTATCATACATTTTTATTGTAGATTTACTAACTAATGCACGTGTATCAAGAATTCATATTAAATATGAAAGCTTCTAACTTCAAAGTTGGATTATATTTTTATCGTTTTATAAATTTCAATGTTATAAAATATATAATTATTTAAATATTAAATACTATTGTTTTAATTACATGAATGTGTAATGACTTTTTGACTTCATTCATGTAAATATATGATACATGAGTCTAACTCAACCTCAAAAGATAGCTCATAAGGGAAGATTGTCCAAATACATATAAGGAGACCATTAGTCCATTCCCCAACCAATGTAGGACTTTTATCCACTTTAACACCCCGCTTCACGCCCAGGCCCAACTGGAGCATAGATCGGGAGCCCAAACAGGGTTGGACCTGACTCTGATACCATGTAAAAATATGACACCTTAGCCTAACTCAACTCCAAAAGTTTAATTTATGAGGGGAAGATTGTCCAAGTCCATATAAGGAGACCATCAGTCCATTTCCCAACCAATGTGGGACTTTTATCCACTCTAACAATTCAATTAATTTCTAATTAAATATCAAATTGATAATAGTATTTAAATTACATAAAGCGGTGAGCAAACAAAAAGTCATTAGGTTAAAAAGTTGAATCAAGTACTCATAAATTTGATAATTTTTTATACTTCTAAAGCCAAACTTATTTCTTAAAGGGATAAGGCATAAGTACCCCTATATTATGATCGAAATTTAGAGATATATCTAAACTTACTAAGATCCTATTACCCCTGAACTCATTTTTTCGTATTTTTGTGCACCTTTTGTGCTGATGTGGCACCTTCAACCACCCAAGTTGGTTGTGTTTGTACACACTCGCCCGTCATGTGTGTAAATACATAATTTTTTATATTTTTTAAAATAAATTTTTTCTTACTTTTTTAAAAAAAAAATATTCTTATTTTTTTATCTTGTATTTAAATTAAGTTAACACACATTTTTTTTTACCTTGTATCAAAACTTTATTTTTTACTTACATTCATTGTTTTTTCTCTTTAATTTTCTATTGAGTTTATTTTATTTGTCTTTCATTTTGATTTGATTTCAAATGTCTTGTATTTAAAATAAGTTAAATTTGAACGGATATCAAAATAAGTGAAGAAAATCAAATAAAACATTAAAATATTAAAACATTAAAATTAAAGGACACTTTTGAATTGTTTTTTTTAAATACACATAATTTATTAAAAATAATTAAAAGTGAAAAGATAATAAATTAATTAAATAAAATTTCAAGTGAAAAGAAATTAAAATAAATATTTTACAAGAAAGAAACAAAAATAATTAAATATATATATATAAGCTTTATTATCAATAAATATGTGTGCAACCTAATTATAAAGTTGCCAATCAAAAAATGACATGTGTCCAATTTGTGCACTTATCACTTGCCTTCAAGAGAGTGTGCACACTCTCTATGACGTGTCAGCGTTTGTAGTGTATTTATTCCATTTTAATTAGTTTAGGGGGTAATAAGACTCTAGTTAAGTTTAGGTGTGTCTCTGGGATTTCGGTCACAGTTTAGGAGGGTACTTATGCATTATCCCTTTCTTAAACAATACAAACTAAAATGCAAATTAAAAAAAGTTGGGAAAATTTTCAAAATGTCAATATTTTGACATTTAATAGGACCCCTTAGCCACACTTTCAATATTTATTTAAAATGTCAATATTTTAGTTTGTTATGTATCTGATTTATGTATTTTATATTTGTTTGATTTGCAAGAATACAATTATTTAATAACAGAAACGAGAAAATCAAGGGAGATAATATTTTAAAAAAAGAACATATAACTTAAAATTCTCATCAGTTATAGTTTCAAAGAAATCTCCTTTCTCATTCGATTGGATCAACTTTTTTTTTCTTATATTTTCATCGTAATTGTATACCAATAATTTTTACATTTTATGTGCTCACACTACCATTCAAATTTAAATTGATATTTTACTTTCATTGTGAAAACTACAAATTGTATCCTACCGATCAAAATTGTATTACATGACTACCAAATATATATTTCTTTTATTTGTATTACAAAAATATTACTGATTGTATCCAATATAATCTAATCATTACATATAAATATAATTTATCAGGATACAAGATTCTGGAAAAAAATAGCATACATGGTAGAAATAATACAATCTGTCGGGGAAGGATACAAAATTCTAAAAAAAATACAAATTGACTATGAAAGAAATAGGGATACAAGATTCTGGAAAACAAATAGCATACACAGTGAAAATAATACAATCTGTTGAGAAAAGATACAATATTCTAAAAAAATAATACAAATTGACTGTGAAAAAAAAGGATACATTTATGCTTAAGAAATACAAATCCATTTGACATGACTATTTGAATAACTACAAACTAAAAAAGAAATACAATGTTTTAAATAAAAATACAAATGATGAGTAAAAGAAAAACAATTGACAAACAAAAATTAATATGAATACAATAATTTTGCAACCTTCTTCTCTAACTCTCTCTTTCTTCTTCTTCTTCTTCATTTGCTTTATTCTTTTTTCTGATTTTTTTTTTCATCAAACCCGAATCTGAATCCATATTCACTTGTGCATTAGTAACCTCATAAGCAAAATTCGAAATTATTAAATATGAATGTATAAAATATCAAACAATATGATGTATGGATGCTAATGTAGATTACTACAATCTACTAAATCCCTAATACGAAAATAAAATCACAAAAAAACCGAACAATAGTGTTTAAAAGACGAAAAATCAGAAATATATAAAATAGAGAAATCTCAAAAAATGCTTGGTGAATCTGAAAACAAACTCACAAAAAAATAAACAATAATGTTTAAAAGACAAAAAATTTGAAATATAAAATACTTGGTGAATATGAAAATAAAATCACAAGAAATCTTACAAAATACATGTTGACTTCGAATTTACCTTTATTAATGGGTGAAAATATTTTGAATTAATTGTGAGATTTCTTGAACAAAGTGTAAGAAATTAGAAATGATGATTTTCTTGAACAAAGGAAAGGAGAAAACAATGGTGAAAAAGGGAAGAGAGAGAAAGGAGCAATTTGGGGTAAAACCTAGAAAGAGGGTAAGTGGGTAATGAAGGTATTTTTTCAAAAAAAAAATTATCGTACATGGAGTAAACAAAAAGGTCTAATGTGGGCCTAATTTGAGAAATAAAAGGAAAGAATTTAAATTATATTAGGATACAATTTATTTCTAAAATATTGACATATTGATATTTTTAGTAATTATTTTAAAGTGTAGATATTTTTAATAATTATGTTAGAGATTGCCCAAAAAAGTTAGTCTACAAATCTTAAGTTTTGTATGTCATTGAACCTATAATATTTTGGTATATAACTATATAAATATATATCTTACTAAATAATAAATATTGTTCCTTAAATATAACAGATTAAACATTAAAGAAGTAGCGGTACCTCAAACTTTGAAATGTCAACGAACTCAAAAAGATAACAATGAGATCACACACAGATACGATCAATCGATTTTGTTTGTAAGAGAAAAAAAGAAAGAATTCAATTTTTTAATTTTCCTGTATTTGAGATCTTTTTTTATTTCTAATTGAAAAATCGGAAAAGGGCCTAAAATATCCCTGAACTATTGGAAATGGTATAAAATTACCCTCCGTCCACCTATTGGCCTCAAAATACCCTTAACATCTACCTTTAGGTCCTATATTGCCCTTCTTTTTAACGAACCCCAATTAATAAATTAATTAATGACGTGTCATTCATATATTGGTCATCCTATAATTAATCTAAACTAATTTAAAAATCCACCCATTCCCAAATCAAATCGACCCGCCCCAAATCAAATTCCAATTAAAAAGTCCCCACATTTCACGATCATGGCTCGTCTTGCACCGGCCACTTGCGTTTGACAGAAAAATGAGAATTTTACAACTCTGGTAGAAGCATCCGGCGAACATATCATCAAACACTTCACTTTCATTTGGCCATTTCAATTTCATAACCCAAATCTGGAGGAAGAAACCGGCAAACACTGCTCAACTTTTCTGAATTGTTTGGTATATTTTATGTCAAGGTTTATACTGAATTTTTAATACACGTGATGTTCACGAAAAATCGTTATTACGATGATTTTTATTTTTGGCTTTTAATTACGATGATATTGATGATCTAGTTAATGTTTCGAAGCTGCAAAAATCACGTAGCTACATTGATATAATGGAGAAAGTTGAAGATGCTATAATTTTCGTGAGAACTCAAACGGGAAAGGGCAGATGGGTTAAATAAATTTGGGGCGGGTCGATTTGATTTGGGAATGGGTGGATTTTTAAATTAGTTTAGATTAATTATAGGATGACCAATATATGAATGCCACGTCATTAATTAATTTATTAATTGGGTTTAAATTGGGTTCTGTTAAAAAAAAGGGCAATATAGGACCTAAAGTTAGATGTTAGGGGTATTTTGGGGCTAATAGATGGATGGAGGGTAATTTTGTACCATTTTCAATAGTTCAGGGGTATTTTAGGTCTTTTTCCGTTCAAAAATAAAAGTTTTCATAACTTTGTGCTGATAAAAAAAGAGAGGATACCACATTTCTGGTGAATTTTTGTGTGATCAAGGAACTTTATCCGGTGTCATAAGATTTTTATATTTTTTGTCATGTTACAATAATTGAATTTCACCTTGTATGACAAATTGACAATTGAGTCACTTGAATATGTAGATTGAGATTGACCAATCTTAAATATGTCGTTACAAATTGACAATGTTATATAATGTAGAGTTGTCAAATGTCAATATGGGCTAGGTCTATTGGGTCAGTTTGGGCTAATTTGTGATTTATTAGGGCTAAGCTAAGATTTTTGGAGTCCATTTAAGATTATTTTTTTTAGCCTGACTAAAATAAATTTGCTGATTTGTGTGGCTTGAGCAATATGAGGTGGGTCAATTTGTGGGCCAAATAAAAAAATAAAAGTAAAAGGGAAAATTTCATATGTGGCAAACAGATTTAATGAAATAACGCTCTATAGGTATAGTTTATGTAATTACATTCCATGTGTATAGTTTAGTTTGCTATGGAGCATTTAATTTGTATATTACGTTTTTTTTGTTTATAATTTATACAATAATTGTTTTTAATAAATTGATACATGAGCGCTAAATAAGGTAACATAAAATTTACATAATCCCATGATTCAAGCTAATCGTTTTAAATCAAATACTTTTACAAAAAAGAGTTCTATAACGAAAAAAACACTATAACAACTGGTTTCCTCATGCCACCGAAGCAATATTAAACGAAAAAATTTCTGGTTCATCAATATTCTTGTATATTCAACACTAGGCAAATATTTCTTTCAAGGAAACTTCATGTTTTGAACGGCAAAAAAGAATATGATTGATTTGTATAGTATATAATTGAAATTTTCAAAAACACAAATATGTATTTTTATTTATACAAATATAGAAAAGTTGTATATTAACAATTCTATTATAATTATTGGTTAGAAAAATCGAATGACACAATTTGTATATATGAACGGTATATGTATAGCACTGCATGTGGGGGACATGTTTTGATGGTTGTTTGTAAATGAATCTAACTCCCTATACAAACATGAAGATAGAAAATATATTTCAATATGTAAATCAAATATTTCTACAAATTAATTATTACATACAATTATATGCTTTACAAATATAAAGTATTTGTATAAGTAAGAACTATTTGTGTTTGTATATAACTGTAAACTCTATATGTATATGAATATAGTACCTAAATATACAGAAATATACATATACCTCAAACAATTTTGTATATAACTATCAAAATATACAAACTGCTAGATACAAACTTATATTATACAATTACCTGATATTCTCCAAATTTGTAAATATATGTATATGAATATACAGAAATATACATATACCTCAAGCAATTTTGTATATAACTATCAAAATATACAAATCGCTATATACAAAATTATTTTATACAGTCAAGAACATATGATGAATCAGACACAACCTCATCAGATGTTCTTGATTGATTACTATTAGAATCACTGTATTTGACTTTTCTCTTGTTTTCTCCTTCAACAATTTTAATGTTGCTTGCATTGGCATTTTTGATAACTTGTTGCAGTGCAATTGGGTCATGTTCTTTCTTGGATCTCTTCAATAGAATTTTCCTCTAGAATTTGTTTAGATTTTGCAATAGACCATGCATTGACTCCATAATTTTGTGTTAAATCGAGAGAAAATGAAGGTTGAAATCAGGAACTTGGACATGCAGTGACATTCCTTTCGTAATACTCTTAGATGGAGTTCCATCTTTCATTTTGTTTTTGACATAGTTGAGAATCTAATGACTCATGATAGAGTTTAGAGAAAAAATTGGCTAAAAATAAGAAACATAATACATATACAAACGAAAAAATGAAAAAAAATAAAAAGACTGAGAAAAGATTTAGGCGGTTACCTATAAGATTGAAAAATCGATTAAACTTATATTAGACAAATAAGGGCCTTTATATTTAAATTAAATATTTAAGATATATATTGTCTCTTGAAAATATATTAATTAATAAACACATGTTCTTAACTAATATTATAAAAATATAATTGATTTATATTTTTTAATTTAGTATATTTTAATTAATTTAATCATATAAAACCTAAAAGTACATAATTTCTGTGAACATCATGAAATGCATATTTGACAAAAAGATTAATATTATAAATATTATCACGATCAAATTTACAAATTGTGACGGCACCTATGTCCCCAACCGATAGGTAAGCCAACCTAATGATTTTACCAATTTAACTAAATAATGAGGTAAAAAGGTAAACAACGAGTAAAATATCTCCAACACTAAGTCCTTTATAAATACGAAATGTGGAAAGCTAAAATACCACCCAAGAAATGGTGTCATAAGTACAAGAGGTTCTAAATATGGTGCAGTCTGAAACTAAAATGAAAAACCCAAACATAAGGGATATCCTGTTGGAATATTAAAACAACAGAATAAGTAAAAGATAGAGGGAGGTGTGGGCCACGGAACAACCAAGCAGCTCACCACAACTCCAAGATACACCAAGCCCAGACTCAAAAAGCTCTACGAGATGTGCTCGTACTTGGAATCGAATCTGTACCACAAAAAGTGCAACAAGTGTAGTATGAGTACGAAACCACGTGTATCCAGTATATCTCATAGACCGACAACGAAGAAGTAGTGACAGGAGTTCATATAAGAAAATTAGTCCTTTACTCATACAAATCTATGTTATACTTACCAGTCAAGTTTCATCAAATAGAGGTAATCAATATGACGTACTATCCAACCACCAATAACACAAAAAAATAAAATGATATAACGAGATGCAATGCAATGTGACACCATGAAATGATATGCCTCAGATTCCAAGTAATCTCTCAACTGTATATACATGATACTCCTTGAAAATATATCGAGAGTGCATGACCCATGAGGGACTCGCGAGGTCCATATACCAACACGGACGATCTCCACGTGTATGTGCGACGATCTTAACGCACTATCATAAAATCAATAATTTTTCGTACAGACGATCTCCACGTGCCGAAATTATGATCTTAACATCTCACCATCCCAACACAGATGATCTCCATGTGCCCAACTTATACTTAACCTCATGTCAATGCATGTGCACAATATGGTTTCAAATAAAGGGGATGATGATGCATCTCAATCAATCAAATATCAGCATAATACATAACCACCTCAACTATCACAAATATACGAGTTCAATAAAGAAACACAATCACACAAAAGAATTCAAGTCAATAGTACATCATCTAATGCTCATATGCTTTGGCATTCTCAGATTATAATCCACATTCAATAGTAATAAACTTTCCCTTTATAACACAGGTACTCGTACCAATGCCCGTCACACTATTGGTACGAGACCCCCATCTTTCGCCCTTACCCATGGTCTATTTCATTTTTAATCTTTAATTAGAAAAAAATGTCCTTCAACGAAATCTGAAAGTCTTAACATACCTTGAATGCCGAACAGGTGTCACGAATCCTCAAGATTTTGCCTTTCCCTTTCGTAAAGCTTCAGAACGTTCCCAATCTACCAATTATGCAATAATTGTAAGCACACGAGTTTGTAGACACCCATACTACTATATGTCTATCCTCGACCCAAAAATTTACCCTAATCTATAATCAAGCTCCCAATTTCGGTGTCAATTAATATACCAAGTCCCATATTTTCTAAATCCAATCCTATGGTCAAGTCTTATACTATCAAAATATCCTAAATCTAATGATGTTCATATAATACAATACACCTAGTAATTAATTATATATCAAAACTAATACAATTTGGCAGAACCTTATATTCATTAAGACGAATGCAATTTGGCAGACCTTGTATTCATTAGCTGGAAAACTTAATATTCCACGATCATCCAAATTCCTCACCCTACAATCCTCTGATCACCTCATCACTAGACCTCAATTAATCTAGCCAACCCCTATTCCTCATTAGCCACCAAAATCTTATACTCCCTCTGTCCCAATTTATATGACTTACTTTCCTTTTTAGTCAGTCTAAAAAAGAATGACACATTTCTATTTTAAGTAACAATTTGCCTATAAAATGTCTTTTTTACCTTTAATGAAATGATTTACAACCACACAAATTTCTATCATTCATTTTGGACCACAAGTTTTAAAAGTCTTTCCATTTTTCTTAAAGTTTGTGCCAAATCAAAGTACATCATATAAAATGGGACGGAGGGAGTATTTTATTATTTTTCACAAGTTCAACACGCTGCAACATTAATACAACTCAATTCTCTTCTTTCTATATTCTACAATCCAACATAATAATAATAATAATAATATAAGATCTACCCATATATATAAAACAATAGTTAAGGTATGCTTACTTGATTCAGTTTGATCGACTGTCGCAAAGTCCTCTTCAAGAGGCTTTTTGGTTTACCTCTTCTCCGCGTTTTTTTTTTTTTCATCAATTATAATCTAAAAACTGTGAAACCCTATAAATTTATTTTAATATATGGGTCAAGTGGTAAAGGATACTAAATAATTTATGGATTTGACCCATTAACTATCAACTATTAATTATTTGCTAAAAGTTCATCAACTAAATACTTGTAGTTACTGAATAGTTTAAAATTTCCATTTAAATTTTATGGCAAGAGTCAAAATAGTTGTAGTTCTCAAAACGACCTAGCGGGTCGTTACAAATATAATATCATAAAATTATAAAACATTTGAAAAAAAAAAGATAATCTATCAAGTCTAACTTAAAAGAAATAGCTTGTAATGTAAAATATCGAGTCAATATTCCTAAAACAAATGAAATTGAAAATATAAAAAAAGTTCTAAATTCAAAACAAAAAATTTAACATAATACTCTTATTCCAAATTTCAATATAAAATTCATAAATACGATTTAAAAAAAAAAAGGAAAACGTAAGTCCATAGCTTTATTTAACAATGAATTCTACTTTAATTTAAAAATTAGAATACTAACAAAATTGTACGAATGATTTTTTTTTGAAGATACGGAAAATCACATAGAATCACATGAAGTAAATGTTGAGAATAAGAAGGAAATGAAATATAAATGATATAAAAAAAAATACTTATAAAAATATTGGAATAATAAAAATAAAAATTAATTTTTTAAAAAAATACATTGAAACGAAAAAAATTAAAACAAAAATGAAAGGAAGAAATTAATAAGTAAGCAGCTTGTAATTACACCATATAATTACCAGCAATTCACAGCTTCCCCATGTGAATTGGAGAGTGTAATTACACCCTGCCAATTACACTCAATTACCTGCTAACCAGGTGATTACATCCCCAACCAAACAGGACAAATAGTGTAATTACACCAATTACACCAAATCCAATTACCAGGGTGGCTTTCCAAATAGGCTCTTACTCTCTTTGTCCATCTTTACTTGTTTCAATATATTAAAAATACTTGTCCAACTTTTCTTGTTTTGTTTGAAAAATCAAGAGATAAATTATCATTTTGTATCCTGTTTACTCTTGCCATTAATTTACCACTTCTCTTCTACTCCCTTCAATAAGTCTATCACTTTCAAACCAGATCTAACATCCAAGCCATGCACGACATACCAACAACTCGCACGAAAAACCACGCATGAGTCATCACTATAATAGATAGAGTTGAAAGAAGTAATAGGAATCAAATCGGACCAAGGATGCACGATATAGTTTCAAGAACAAGATATTTTTCCTAAAAGTCACTATAGCCTCTCGAAGATAAGTACAAACGTCTCTGTACCGATCCTCGAGACTCTACTTACACTCGACTTGTATACACATGAGATCTATGAACCTGGAACTCTGATAGCATTTGTTACGATTCAAAAATAGACGCGATGACACTCACCTTATCCCACCAAGACAAGTCAGCCTAAAACCCAACTAATACGGTGAATGCGAAAGTAAAATAAGATAAAGAGACTAACACCATCTAATAATGCGAAAATCATAATCAACTCAAAATAAAACCTCAAAACTTGGTAGTCACGCGTACAAGCTTCTAAAGTATTACAATTGATTTGAAATAAAAACACAAGTCTACAATGACATTGTTTCTAGAATATAACAAGATTATAAATTAGAGTGAAAAGGTCTGCTGAGATGACAATCAACTACCTCACAAATCTCCATAGGAAGCCTCAGACAAGAAGATAAGAGAGAGTATCATAAAGATACGGGCTCATAACCTACATAGAAGCAAGAGGTGAGTACCAAACCACACAGTACTCAGCAAGCGAACTCCTAAACACAAGTTAAGAATATAGAATACGGGTACTCCTACCACCCCAACCGAACCTCCACAACTACAACCTGCATAAAACCATCCCAACCTAACAGTTCACAATTTCATTGTACACAACCCAATTACAATGTTCCAACAATTACAAATCAGCAATACACATGCTCAAGTTCATCAATCACAAGTTCCACTGAAAGGCTTTCACAAGTTCACAAATGATAAAGATATGCAATGCAATGCCAAGTATGGTGATACATGTCTGACCTAGTGATACACACCCGTTGTTTCTCAGTATGGGACCCATGGGGAACATATCTATCTATCCATCCATCCTGACATGTGACACAACCCTCGATACTAAAATATATTACGGCGTGTGATACGTCCCTCGATAATAGAATCTGTTGCGGTGTGCGACACCTCCCTCGAATCACAATAGGCGTCGTGGCGCGCGGAACTTCCCTCCTAATGGTACATCATCTTTAATTTATTATTCTTCCTCAATTCACATATCACTTGTCACAACCATGTCTTAGAACCAATGCAAATGACATGTTCACATAAATAATGAAGAGATGACCATTTCCATAACAATGCATAATTCACAACAATACAATCGTGATACAACATTAACAATGAATCAATAAGCCTTTGCTCAACACATCACACACCAATAATTAATCACATTGCCTTTTGTTACCCCTATTTCATCATTAGTGCCCATATCAAGCATTTACACACTACAACAAAAAGGGTCTTTAGTGGCAATAAAAAATGCCTTCAGCGGCAACTAAGATTGCCGCAAAACATTTACCGGCCATTAAACTTTAGCCGTTGATGTTGGCGTCGCTAAAGCCTCTAGCGGCAAGCGGAACTGGTAGTTTGTAAATTCATGAAAGTGGTAGTGTGGTAGATGGTAGTGTGGTAGGTGAGTATTTTATTTTAAAGGTTTTATTATTATATTCTTTTGTTTAAGTGTCTTAAATCTTGCGGAATTCATGGTAAAATGTAATAATATTTATTGTAATATTCTTCCGATAGTTGTTTTAGTCTGAATATTTCTTTAATATTATTTATGATATATTCTAGATATAACATATCTTGGGTTCTTTGGTACATATATAAATTTTTCCTCCATTAATTATTCTAATAGTTTTTATATCTTCCATAGCTTCTATCCAATATTGTAAATATTTGTAATTCATTTTAATCTGAATTTATTTCTAAATCGTACCATTCTATTCTTTCATTATCTAAATATAGATCTTGTAAATCTATTTCATACCATTCTTGATTTAATATATCTTCTAATTCGTAGTCATCAAATATTTTTTCCCATATGATTCTTCTTAATTCAATTATCTCTATACCGTTAAGTATTTATAAGATTAAAGTTTCATAGCTTTTTATCATCTCGTCATGCATATATGTAGTCATGTTCTTTACTATGCGGGTTTTTTATTTCAAATTATTCCTTCCTATCATATTCATAATTGATTAAATTCATATTAGATCATTATGAACTAGATTATCTTTATCATGTTTTCCTGTCACTACTAGCATCGTACTTTAGCGGATACTTCCTTCTTATCAGCGCCTCAACTTTGTTTACTCCCCTAAACGGCTTTCCTCGCCTACCGGTTTCAACATTAGGATGGCATAGTATAGAAGTTTTCTCCCTGTTTCCAGTGTGCTAATAAACTAGAAATCATGATTCAAATAATTCTAATACATAATAACTAACATAAATTTATTCAATCATATATATGATATTCAGGAATATATGAAATTAGTTCCACATATTTTTTGAACAATATACCTTTGCCTCTTGCTTAGCCATGCTATCTGAAATATCTGATTGGATTTCAGATTTATCCATTAACTTTAAAGTATTTAGTATCTTGAGAGAGTGATTTTGAAGAAAGTTTTTTATTCTGTTAGGCAATGCCTACTTTCATTTACATATATCCTCCCTTATATAGAAAGGAATTCTCACGTACTACACTACTTACAATAATGTGCTACTTACTCCTCCCATTTCTACTACTTACACTTACCCATATTATTTTTACACTTGTCCACACTTGCCATACTTGCCCATACTTGCCCATACTACACTTGTCATATAATATGACACACCATACCTACTTTATGACACATACTATTCACATTATTATGACACATACTATTTACTTTCTTGACTTTTTTACAAGATGAATAACTTTTAGCTAACTTTTACGTCTATCCTATTCTTTCTTCTTATCTTCTTCTATCATATCTCTTTTCCGTCTCTATCTTCTTTTATTTTATCATTCCAGCTGGACGTCGGGGATTACATTATCTTCTCCATTGCATTTTGAACATATGTGATCAGGGTATTTATGTCCAATTAGCTTGCAATATCTGGTTAATAATTCTGCTGAAATAAATCCTTCCTTTAATGCTCTTGTTGTAGGTCATTCTTCTAGCTTTAATAATGATAAAATCCATCTCTGGACTTCATCCATATCTGCTTTCCTTAGCTCCCTTGAATTGGAATAAATCATTAATTGGTCTCTGGCATAGTATCTCCATATAGCGTTTCCGTTTAAATAATTATTTGCTAGTTCTTGTATAATAGTTGATATACCAATTATTCTCTTATTGGCATAAAAACTGGGTATCTCG
>NW_006239154.1:1059832-1060106 GCF_000226075.1 Solanum tuberosum
TGTTTTGATATATATCCTATCCATAATTGGATTGTTTTATTTATATCTGCTACACAGTCTAAATCTAAAAAATCATGTTGTCCAGTTATTGGTTTAGGCGTCCATTTTTTATTTAATTTTTTATCCCATGTAGTTTTTCCTCTATCATATTGTTCATAGTTTTCATTATAAAATTTTCGATTAAAACTTTTTGGGTTTTTTACTCCTGATGTGCTAGGTTTTTCGTCCATGTCTACGTCTTCTGTATTTACTTCTAAATTCTTTGTATTATCTA
>NW_006239154.1:1060317-1060534 GCF_000226075.1 Solanum tuberosum
TTTAAATTTAATTATCTCATTTGCTAATTTTGTTTTTTGTTCTTTTTCTCTTTGTTTAATTTCATACATTTCTTTTAATATTGCTAGCTCTTTTTCTAACTCTATTATTTTTGTATTTTTTACTTCTTCTAATTGTTGTTTTTCCTTTTTCGCTTGTTGTTTTATTTTTTCAATTTCCGTTTTTCTATCTATTTCTTCATTTTCTTTTGTTATTCTT
>NW_006239155.1:0-9446 GCF_000226075.1 Solanum tuberosum
TGATGGTTGTCGGTTAAAGAATCTCCCAAACAGAGTTATTTTGTATTTTTACGTACAAACTGAGCTATTATTGTATTTTTAAATACATTGAGTTGTTATCTACTATTTTAAATGTTTTATACAAACTGCATCTTTATTGTTGTTTTTATATTGCATTGAGTTGAGTATTCATGAGTTGAGGTTGAGTTAAGTAGAGTCAAGGTAAGTATGTTTCCTTCTTTCCAAAGTTAAAGCTTTGATGTTATGATCAGTTTTTCCCGTACATTCAATGTACTGATGTCATTTGGCCTGCATCGTTTCATGATGTAGATACAGGAGATCAAGGTCATCAACAGACGATTCGTTGATACCAGTTGCAGTTTCAGAGTTGTTTCGTGAGCCTCCTTGCTTCCGGAAGATCCCTCATTTATGTTTTATCATTTCAGTTTGTTATTAGGATGTCGTGGGTCTTGTCCCGACGTCTGTTTCTATTAGTAGAGGCTTCATAGATAGATAGTAGTAGTTCATGAATCTTTTCATTTCTTTGTTAAATGTTTTAAAGACTTGAGTTGCCTATTTCGGGCTAGTAGAATATTCTTATATATTCTGAGTTATATTTTTAGATTTCGAGTAAAGTTCTACTTTTGAGTTTATCTTTTATTGAGAAAGTCTTCCGCTAAGAATTGAGTCAGGCCAAGGGTTCGCTTGAGGCCAACAATGATTCTCGAGTGCCGACCACGTCCAGGCTCGGGACGTGATAGATAAAATGAGACCTTGTATGAGGTATAACTAATTGATGGATTAAATTAAATAAAGTAACGGGGTATAGTACAAGTACCCCCTAGATTATGACGGAAATCCTAGACACCTAAACTTAACTAGGATCCTATTACCCATAAACTAATTTAAAATAGAATAAAGGCCAAACACATATGCAAATATTCTACTTAGGCCAAACACATAGACCCTTAAACTTGTCTCTAAATTTCATTTTGACACTTTAACTCAATCTTGTTCCATTTTAATCTTTTAACTCCAATTTTTATGTTTCATTTTGGCACTTCTAAGTGATGTGGTAGAGTGTGTGCATCACACTTTTTCTAAGAGAGTGAAAGACAAAAAAAACTATTTTTTTAAAAAAATAATAAAAGATTCCCTTCAACTCTATTTCTTTTATGTACCATTTAACACAAAATACTAATTTTATGATTTCTTTATTTCTATATATGTTATTCAACTGCAATTTTGCATTTTAAAAATCGGAGTTCATCCGTTAGTTATTGTAAATAATTAAAATTGATGGATGATCATTGATTTTTTTTTTTTATATATAAAAAGTAACAATTTCATTTTAAGAGTTTTCCTATATTTTTACGTGAAAAATAACCGACGAAAATGCGTCGATTTTCTTTAAGAAAATCAATGACAATCCAACGCAGTCTATCGAGTTTCAATATTTTTTTGTAGTGTTATTAATTAGCAATGAACATGAGTTTGTTTTTTACTCGTATTTAGTTGAATGAAAAATTAGAAAGCTCATATTTGAGTTAGTCCAATTAGACTAGATATGAAAAAAATATATGTGGTGTTATTTAATTTAATTAATTGTTTAAAAAAAGAAAAACCAACACACTTTCGTCAATTATTTTTTCACACAATAATGTACATAAACTCTAAAAATAATTTATTTATTTTTAAAATGATGTTCATCCATTATTTTTTTCACACAATAATGGCATGTGAAGTACACACATCCCACTTTATTGATTCTCTGGAAAGAAGTGTCAAAATGGAACATAAAAATTGAAGTTGAAGGGTTAAAATGGAATAAGGTTGAGTTGAAGTGCCAAAATGAAATTTAGGGACAATTTTAAGGATCTACTTATGTGTTTGGCCTAATTATAATGATATTAATTTTTATTGATAGTTTGATATGTTGTATCAAAAGTACTTTAATTTTTTGTATAAATATTCTTAACATATTAGAAATGATTTAAAATGTCTTCCTTTTATTTATTGGATTGAATTTTATCTATCCTTTCTCTTATATATACTTTCTCTCTTGGTCTAGTTAGCGTATATGTATAGTTCAAATAGAAAATTCACCATTCTAATAGTTTGAAACACAAAAAGTTGAAATACTTCGGATGTGATTTTAGTCTTTCACTTGATAATTTAATGGAAAGAAGTAAATGCCTAAAGAAGAATAAAACGAAAAGGACTATTTTTCTTTTAAAATATAATGGTAGGGACGTTATCACGTAAATCACGTGGGCATTAATTACCCAAAACAAAAATTAAACTACGTAACTCAGTCATTAGGGCATCTCCAACCCAATCCTCTATTTTACTCTCCAAATATAGAGTTTTCTATTTTTTCAGACAACTAACTCCAATCCAATTCTCTATTTTACTTTCTAAAAATGAATATATTTCTCTCTCCTCAATATTATATTATTATTTTTATTTCATTCTTATTTTCTTATTTCATAATATAAATCTTTTATTTCTTTTTCCCAAATAATTACTTTATATAATTTTAATGTGATATAAAATTATTTTTATTCTAAATTTTTAAATAACATAAATTGCAAGAAAATATAATATAATACATAAATTAGGGGACAAAATTCAAAATAAAGTGACATACAATTACATAAACACTCAATTTTCAAAATTATTACGTTGCTCGCATAAATGCTCTATTAATGCATTACGGAGTTCAAAATGAGCATTTTGTCCTTAATTTTTTATGTCTAGCTAAAAATTGTTCAAACCGGAGATTTTCATCTATCACCATTTCTATAGTTGGAGTTGGAGCCTCTACGACATCTTGAATTGGTGCATTGAGATCACGTTCATCCTCAATTATCATGTTGTGCAGTATAATACATGTAGTCATTATATCATGTGGCACTTCATTTCTCCAAAAACGTGAGTCCTGCAATAATTGTTCTATCCTCAAATCCTTTCTAACTCTTATTGAAAGACAATTTCGTTCGAAGGTTAAGGTGATCAGGTCTGACAATGCATATGAGCTAGGATCGGGGGAAATTCAACAAGATTTTTTCTATTCTCAAGGTATCATTCATCAAAAGTGTTGTGTAGAAACTCCACAACAAAATGGTGTCGTGGAGAGGAAACATAGGCACTTGTTGGAGACTTGTAGGGCTCTTCTTTTTCAATCTAATGCTCCTAAGAAGTTTTGGGGGGAAGGGGTGCTTACTGCTACATATCTTATTGATAGATTTCCTTCATCTGTGCTTAATCAGAAAACACCACATCAAGTTCTATTTGGGTTAATTCCAGATTATTCTCACTTAAAACCTTTTGGGTGTTTATGTTTCACTTCTACACTTACTAGACATAGGGATAAATTGAGTCCTAGAGCTTTTCCAGGGGTTTTCCTCGGGTATCCTTTTGGACAAAAAGGATATAAAGTTCTTAACCTCCAATCTGGTACAGTACATGTTTCTAGAAATGTCAAGTTTGTTGAAGCTATCTTCCTTTTTTCCCATTACACTCCCATGTATAAACTCTTCCCTGGTAGTTCTTCTCACTGTGATAATTCTGGTTTTCCTCCTACTTCCCCTATTTTCTCTGAATCTTCCTCTCCAGTTTAACCTTCTGCTTCCTCTCTTTCTGTTGCAGATTCATCACCTCAATATCCTACACCTTTCAGTCCATCTACTATGTCTATCCCTTTTTCAAGCAGCAGTCCTTCTACTTCTGATGCACCTATACCTTTCCCACAGGATGAAGTATTGCCACCAGCAGTAGAAATGTCTCCACGTAGGTCACAAAGACAACATGTGAAACCTAGGTATTTGTCAGATTATATTTGTGCACAAGCTTTCTCTGTGATCTCACTTAATCTTCATATTCATCCCTTTTATCAGTCTGCTCTAACTCCTTCTAATCAGACAACTATCAGTTCCATTTGTTAAATTACTGAACCTACTTCTTATCGACAAGCATTGATGAATCCTGGTTGGAAAGCTGCAATGGAGTCAGAATTACAAGCCTTGAACTCCAATCACACTTGGGACCTGGTCAAATTGCCTGCAAATAAGAAATTTTTAGCTTGTAAGTAGATGCATAAAGTCAAATTAAAATCAGATGGGAGTTTAGAGCGTCTGAAAGCTCGACTTGTAATTCGAGGTAACACTCAACGTGAAAGGATCGATTATACGGAAACATTCTCTCCTGTGGTCAAAATGACCACTGTGAGATGTCTCTTGTCTTTTGTTGTTAAGAGGGGCTGGAAGGTTTACCAATTGGATATGAATAAAGCTTTTTTTGCACGGAGATCTACACGAGGAGGTATATATGCAATACCCTCCTGGTCTTGAGTTGCCTTTTTCATCTGTTGTGTGTCGCCTGCGTATGTTTTTGTACGGGTTGAAGCAAGCTTCTCGTCAATGGTACTCGAGACTTTCTTCAGCTCTTGCCACACATGGTTTTGTTTCCTCTCTCAACGATTATTCACTCTTCTTTAAAGTCTCTGGTCAGCTCATCACCATCATTGCCGTGTATCTTGATGATATCCTGCTTAGTGGTAATGATACATCAGAAATCAACAGGGTTAAATATTTTTTGAACTCTGAATTTCGGATTAAGGATTTGGGTGAGACGCATTATTTTTTGGGCATGGAATTGGTTAAAGAAAAATAGGGACTTGTCGTTACCCAACGTAAATTTGCTCTTGATCTTCTACAAGAGTTCAATTGTCTGGATTGTCGTGTTGTGTCTACTCCTTTGGATCCCAATTTGAAACTTTCTGCTACTTCTGGTTCTCCTTTGCCAGCTACTTTGGTATATCGGTGACTTCTTGGAAAGTTGATTTTTTTTACCAACACTCGGCTAGATCTTTCCTATGTCGTGCAGACTTTGAGTCAATATATGCACTCTCCACACACCGGGCATCTTGAAGCTGCATTACATACCCTTCGTTACTTGGCTAGAGATTCAGGATTAGGTCTTCTCATGAGTCTCTTTTCAGATTCTTGCTTTTTGCGATGCGGATTGGGTGTCTTGTGCTGACACTCGTCGATCCGTGAGTGGTTTCTTCCTTAGCCTGGGGGGTTGTCCTGTTTCATGGAAATCTAAAAAATAACCTGTTTTGGCCTTGTTTCAGCTGAGGTAGAATACCGCTCTATATGTAGTCTTGTCGCTGAAATCACTTGGATTGTTCGCCTTCTTCATGACCTTAGTGCTCCACCTTCATTGCCTATTCCTCTTCATTGTGACAACCAGGCTGCGATTCATATAGCTAAAAATCCAGTTTTTCACGAATATACGAAGCACATCGGGCTCGATTGCCACTTCGCCCGTGAGAAGCCCCTTGATGGTTTAATTTCTTTAACTTTTGTTCCTTCTTCTTCTCAGTTAGCCGATCTGTTCACCAAAGCTCTTGCTGGACCCTCACATCGATTCCTTCTTGGCAAGTTAGGAGTCCGTTCACCGGCCTCCCACTTGAAGGGGGGCTGTTGGAACTACTGTTATTGATATTTCACCAGAACCTTCCATTGAAGATAAAGAAAATACAGACACCTTGGAGAAACACCAGCCCAGCATACCAAAGCCCAACGGTTTCTCTTATTTGGATGAAGTATCATGAAAGTTGGGCTTGGGCCTTTCCTTTTTAGTTACATAATTGCATATTATATCCATTATAGATAATGATTATATTTTTTGTCTTTTTGTAAAGTTAGTTACAAGTTTGTTAGGGAATAGGAATAGAATTGTATAAATAAAGATACACTGTACAGATTATGATTACTCAGATATGGAAAGCAAGCTTTCTGCTCAAATTCTCTTCTTCTTCTTTTAAGTTTTTCAAACAATAATTTGAATTAAAGTCTAAAGGACAAGGTAGTAACCAATAAGGTATTGCTATTATATATTTATGTAGGAGTAACTGTAAATTACTACAATCTTAATTAGTTATCGATTTACCCAATATCCAATATTAAAAAAAATCAAAACCCAACGATAACTCGATATTTTTTTTAAATTTATAAAACCATTAAAACCCCATTAACCTAATAATAATAAACCAATAACAATTTATTTGTTTGATTTTTACGCAACCTTAACCTTATGTTTCAGTTTTAATTATTTTGTTTCTTAAATAAAAAAAATGATATGTTTATATATTTAATAGTAATTTAATTTTATAGCTATATAAAATATTTAACATGTCTTCGTTCCTAAGTTTCAAATATCTTTTCTCTAGTTTTTTTGTAATAAAGAAAACTATATATCTGCATAAATCAGAACTAATGAAATACGTAATTAATACTCCACTATAAATGGCAAACGGAAATGGGCGGATGAAGTCTTAACTCGCTAAAGAGTAAAGTTTTAATTAAATTCTCTTACTTCAAAGGTCAATGGCTTAATGAGCAAATGACCCCAACTCAATTTCAACTATTTCTTTGAAAATGTGATAGAATATGAGCATATAATTCAAAATCTTAAAAAGATCATGTGGAGTTATTGATGACATTATAATTCATTTGAAATGCTTATACAGTTTGAAAAACAAGTGTGGTATTCTCTCGACTGTATAATCCAATTTCATAAAAATATTTTATATATATTTTAAATATGTGATTTTTGTATAAATAGATCAAACTAATTAAAATTTGGCTTTAATAATTTGGGCATTCACCTCAAAATCTCAAGAAAATATGGGTGATGTGACCCTAAGATGATGTAAAACCTTCTAAAAACACTTGCACAATTATTGGGAATCAAATGTGATAAAATAAAAGTGTTCTATGACAGCTTATGCTTTTAAATAATATGATGACCATATAGTTCAATACAATATTAGAACAAAAACAAACTTTGAGTTTCACCAATGTCATCCCTATCAATATTATCAAAAAGAACTTTATTGTGTTTGACCAACTAAAAAAAAATCAATCATTCGTCAGAAAGATGTGGTAAATAAACCTAGTTAAATAATTGAAAGTTTGCTTACTCAAATATATTAAGTGCTTGTAAATGATGAGATTTTTACCCAACTGAACAATAAATACAATTTTATAGGTGTTTAATAGAAATTAAGTGATTAAATAGCAGATTCATATATTGTTACTTATAAATTATAAGTGTTTAGAAGTTTTATTACGTGCTTTAAAAAAGTTGATATATATAGACAATTTTAATGAGAAAATGTTCTGGTTTTCTATTCTGGTTTTCTATTCTTTTAAATAGTGTCATATAAACTAATTAAGAAATATTACAAAAAGTTTGTCTTTGAAAATTATCTTTTGAAAACTGGTGACATAATTAGTACTTTTGGAGAAAAAATTATTAGCATGACATAAAGTTAACCAACCGCAGTTGATTCATTGTAGACTCATGAAAAAACGTAGTTTAATTTTTCTGAGACCATCTCCAACCATCTCTATTTTACTCTCCATACTCTATATTTGGAGAGTAAAATAGAGAATGGGCACTCCAACCCACCTCCAAATCACTCTCTATTCTTCAAATTTAGAGAGTTGAATAGTAGTTCTCCAAATTTGGAGAACTACTATTCAACTCTCTAAATTTGAAGAATAGAGAGTGATTTGGAGGTGGGTTGGAGTGCCCATTCTCTATTTTACTCTCCAAATATAGAGTATGGAGAGTAAAATAGAGATGGTTGGAGATGGTCTCAGAAAAATTAAACTACGTTTTTTCATGAGTCTACAATGAATCAACTGCGGTTGGTTAACTTTATGTCATGCTAATAATTTTTTCTCCAAAAGTACTAATTATGTCACCAGTTTTCAAAAGATAATTTTCAAAGACAAACTTTTTGTAATATTTCTTAATTAGTTTATATGACACTATTTAAAAGAATAGAAAACCAGAATAGAAAACCAGAACATTTTCTCATTAAAATTGTCTATATATATCAACTTTTTTAAAGCACGTAATAAAACTTCTAAACACTTATAATTTATAAGTAACAATATATGAATCTGCTATTTAATCACTTAATTTCTATTAAACACCTATAAAATTGTATTTATTGTTCAGTTGGGTAAAAATCTCATCATTTACAAGCACTTAATATATTTGAGTAAGCAAACTTTCAATTATTTAACTAGGTTTATTTACCACATCTTTCTGACGAATGATTGATTTTTTTTTAGTTGGTCAAACACAATAAAGTTCTTTTTGATAATATTGATAGGGATGACATTGGTGAAACTCAAAGTTTGTTTTTGTTCTAATATTGTATTGAACTATATGGTCATCATATTATTTAAAAGCATAAGCTGTCATAGAACACTTTTATTTTATCACATTTGATTCCCAATAATTGTGCAAGTGTTTTTAGAAGGTTTTACATCATCTTAGGGTCACATCACCCATATTTTCTTGAGATTTTGAGGTGAATGCCCAAATTATTAAAGCCAAATTTTAATTAGTTTGATCTATTTATACAAAAATCACATATTTAAAATATATATAAAATATTTTTATGAAATTGGATTATACAGTCGAGAGAATACCACACTTGTTTTTCAAACTGTATAAGCATTTCAAATGAATTATAATGTCATCAATAACTCCACATGATCTTTTTAAGATTTTGAATTATATGCTCATATTCTATCACATTTTCAAAGAAATAGTTGAAATTGAGTTGGGGTCATTTGCTCATTAAGCCATTGACCTTTGAAGTAAGAGAATTTAATTAAAACTTTACTCTTTAGCGAGTTAAGACTTCATCCGCCCATTTCCGTTTGCCATTTATAGTGGAGTATTAATTACGTATTTCATTAGTTCTGATTTATGCAGATATATAGTTTTCTTTATTACAAAAAAACTAGAGAAAAGATATTTGAAACTTAGGAACGAAGACATGTTAAATATTTTATATAGCTATAAAATTAAATTACTATTAAATATATAAACATATCATTTTTTTTATTTAA
The DNA here is from genome assembly GCF_000226075.1 of Solanum tuberosum. Lineage (NCBI taxonomy): Eukaryota > Viridiplantae > Streptophyta > Magnoliopsida > Solanales > Solanaceae > Solanum > Solanum tuberosum. Next base: position 8,925 of record NW_006239155.1, read on the forward strand.
GAAACAAAATAATTAAAACTGAAACATAAGGTTAAGGTTGCGTAAAAATCAAACAAATAAATTGTTATTGGTTTATTATTATTAGGTTAATGGGGTTTTAATGGTTTTATAAATTTAAAAAAAATATCGAGTTATCGTTGGGTTTTGATTTTTTTTAATATTGGATATTGGGTAAATCGATAACTAATTAAGATTGTAGTAATTTACAGTTACTCCTACATAAATATATAATAGCAATACCTTATTGGTTACTACCTTGTCCTTTAGACTTTAATTCAAATTATTGTTTGAAAAACTTAAAAGAAGAAGAAGAGAATTTGAGCAGAAAGCTTGCTTTCCATATCTGAGTAATCATAATCTGTACAGTGTATCTTTATTTATACAATTCTATTCCTATTCCCTAACAAACTTGTAACTAACTTTACAAAAAGACAAAAAATATAATCATTATCTATAATGGATATAATATGCAATTATGTAACTAAAAAGGAAAGGCCCAAGCCCAACTTTCATGATACTTCA
>NW_006239155.1:12837-15970 GCF_000226075.1 Solanum tuberosum
TGAATAGTAGTTCTCCAAATTTGGAGAACTACTATTCAACTCTCTAAATTTGAAGAATAGAGAGTGATTTGGAGGTGGGTTGGAGTGCCCATTCTCTATTTTACTCTCCAAATATAGAGTATGGAGAGTAAAATAGAGATGGTTGGAGATGGTCTCAGAAAAATTAAACTACGTTTTTTCATGAGTCTACAATGAATCAACTGCGGTTGGTTAACTTTATGTCATGCTAATAATTTTTTCTCCAAAAGTACTAATTATGTCACCAGTTTTCAAAAGATAATTTTCAAAGACAAACTTTTTGTAATATTTCTTAATTAGTTTATATGACACTATTTAAAAGAATAGAAAACCAGAATAGAAAACCAGAACATTTTCTCATTAAAATTGTCTATATATATCAACTTTTTTAAAGCACGTAATAAAACTTCTAAACACTTATAATTTATAAGTAACAATATATGAATCTGCTATTTAATCACTTAATTTCTATTAAACACCTATAAAATTGTATTTATTGTTCAGTTGGGTAAAAATCTCATCATTTACAAGCACTTAATATATTTGAGTAAGCAAACTTTCAATTATTTAACTAGGTTTATTTACCACATCTTTCTGACGAATGATTGATTTTTTTTTAGTTGGTCAAACACAATAAAGTTCTTTTTGATAATATTGATAGGGATGACATTGGTGAAACTCAAAGTTTGTTTTTGTTCTAATATTGTATTGAACTATATGGTCATCATATTATTTAAAAGCATAAGCTGTCATAGAACACTTTTATTTTATCACATTTGATTCCCAATAATTGTGCAAGTGTTTTTAGAAGGTTTTACATCATCTTAGGGTCACATCACCCATATTTTCTTGAGATTTTGAGGTGAATGCCCAAATTATTAAAGCCAAATTTTAATTAGTTTGATCTATTTATACAAAAATCACATATTTAAAATATATATAAAATATTTTTATGAAATTGGATTATACAGTCGAGAGAATACCACACTTGTTTTTCAAACTGTATAAGCATTTCAAATGAATTATAATGTCATCAATAACTCCACATGATCTTTTTAAGATTTTGAATTATATGCTCATATTCTATCACATTTTCAAAGAAATAGTTGAAATTGAGTTGGGGTCATTTGCTCATTAAGCCATTGACCTTTGAAGTAAGAGAATTTAATTAAAACTTTACTCTTTAGCGAGTTAAGACTTCATCCGCCCATTTCCGTTTGCCATTTATAGTGGAGTATTAATTACGTATTTCATTAGTTCTGATTTATGCAGATATATAGTTTTCTTTATTACAAAAAAACTAGAGAAAAGATATTTGAAACTTAGGAACGAAGACATGTTAAATATTTTATATAGCTATAAAATTAAATTACTATTAAATATATAAACATATCATTTTTTTTATTTAAGAAACAAAATAATTAAAACTGAAACATAAGGTTAAGGTTGCGTAAAAATCAAACAAATAAATTGTTATTGGTTTATTATTATTAGGTTAATGGGGTTTTAATGGTTTTATAAATTTAAAAAAAATATCGAGTTATCGTTGGGTTTTGATTTTTTTTAATATTGGATATTGGGTAAATCGATAACTAATTAAGATTGTAGTAATTTACAGTTACTCCTACATAAATATATAATAGCAATACCTTATTGGTTACTACCTTGTCCTTTAGACTTTAATTCAAATTATTGTTTGAAAAACTTAAAAGAAGAAGAAGAGAATTTGAGCAGAAAGCTTGCTTTCCATATCTGAGTAATCATAATCTGTACAGTGTATCTTTATTTATACAATTCTATTCCTATTCCCTAACAAACTTGTAACTAACTTTACAAAAAGACAAAAAATATAATCATTATCTATAATGGATATAATATGCAGATATGTAACTAAAAAGGAAAGGCCCAAGCCCAACTTTCATGATACTTTATCCAAATAAGAGAAACTGTTGGGCTTTGATATGCTGGGCTGGTATTTCTCCAAGGTGTCTGTATTTTCTTTATCTTCAATGGAAGGTTCTGGTGGAATATCAATAACAGTAGTTCCAACATTGTTTTTGTTCTTTTATTTGAGTTATAGTTTTTTCATGTTAGTTATTACTATCATTATGTAAATTTACATTGTTGTCATGTCATCCCAAATTGTTGGAGAAGTCATATATTTTTTATGAGCATTTTCTTATTGATTAAACGGAAAATCGAATCATTAAGGACAAAAGCAATTGATAAATTGAAAATCAATAAAAATTGATTGTTGATTTAACATATTTAAAAATAAAAAAATTACATAAAATCAAATCGACTAATGCACTCCCCTACGTAAGGTATACCTTTTAAAGGGATTTTGTTATAAAGAAGTGACGCCAACGTCAAAATACAGTAAACTGAAAGGAGAATTCGTAGAAAATCGTCGAACGAACGAACGGTGATGACGATACTTTTGTTTGAACATTTATATTACAACAGATACTTTCTACAATTGTGTACTTCAAATAAAATTGCTAAGAGTTTTATATTGATTGACCCTTTAAGAAATGTCTGGTTTTTTAAAATTATAATTTGGATAATTTTCACTTTTTGAGTTAGTTTTTTTATTTTTTAGTTTGAATTAGGCTTATGATTCATTTCTTAATATAGGGTGTGTTTAGTATGGAGGAAAACATTTTCTGTCCAATTTTCTTATGTTTGATTGGCTTAAATGTTTGGAAAATGTTTTTCAAATCAACTAATTTTCATCAAATTTAATGAAAATGACCTCCCATCCAAAATTAAGGAAAACAATTTTCAAAACTCTACTTCATCATTTAACCTTTTTTCTTATCCTTTCCATACCCCGTACCTGACCCTCCTCATTCAAAAAACAATAAAAAAAATTAAATTTTCTTATTTTTTAAATTTCAAATACATTTTTATCCCTACCCCAAATTAATCCCCCCCCCTCCCCCCAAACAAAATAAATCAAACAAATTAAATTTATTTTTCGAATCAAATTTTAAGAATTTTTTTACCTCACCCAACCCCTACCACCCTCACCCTCCCCCACCGGAAAAAAAAATTGATTATGATAAATATTTCAAATTTTATTTTTATTTTATTTGTTACGCCAGTACCCCCG
>NW_006239155.1:16148-22754 GCF_000226075.1 Solanum tuberosum
ACCTAGGCCATTTCCATAGAAAAATTAAGAATTTTTTTGGAAATTTTTAAAAAATCTTTTTTTACGTCACCCCCACCCCTACCCCCGCGTCACCCCGTCAATTTAAAAAATCTTGGGTCAAGTCCTAGGTCAAATCTCAGGGTCGGATTTTAGAACGGTCATCGGAGTCTTGTCCTAGTTTGTGAGTCGGGGTCGGGTCCTAGATCAATTATCGGGGTTGATTTTTGGATCAGAAATTATTTTCCTAAGGAGTATTTTTTAGTCTCAAGTCAAAAATAAAAGATATTTTTCAAAAAATATTTTTCATTCACCAACCAAATATTTTTTAAAAAAATTCTAGTTACCAACTAAACATGAGAAAATATGTTAGAAATCTACTTATTTTTCCATGGAAAATGTTTTCCTTCCTACCAAACACACCCATAGTCTTAGTGCAGGACTCATGAAAATTCTCATATTTAATCGGGTCCCCATACTAAATTATCTACACATCAGATGTTCAGTTTAATATATAAAGAGTCTCATAGCAATTCTTTAAAAATTGTGTAATCTCTTTAATATGGATTTGAATAATTCTCACTTCATGAATTAATTTTATTAATTAAATTAGGCTCAAGATCTGCTTCATAACAAAAACCTTCAAAAAAAATTATACCACTAAATTAGTAATTACCTTTAAACATTATAGTAAGTATTTATATATTAATCAAATTTTATTAGCAAAATATGTGTCATTCACACACATTTCAATATATCCTCAAATTATTATTTTATTGGGAAAGTTAAATTGCTTCAATAAGTTAGAAATACTTATTTTTTTATGAAAAATATTTTCCTTCCTACCAAACACACCCATAGTCTTAGTGCAGGACTCATGAAAATTTTCATATTTAATCCTGGGTCCTCATACTAAATTATCTACACATCAGAGATTCAATTTAATATGTGAAGAGTCTCATATCAATTCAACTTAATTTTTTAAATTAAATTAGGCTCAAGATTTGTTTCGTAACAAAAACCTTCAATTTTTTGTACCACTAAATTAGTAATTACCTTTAAACATTATAGTAAGTATTCATTTATTAATCAAACTTAATTAGCAAAATATGTGTCATTTCTCACACATTTTATCATTCAATATATCCTCAAATTATTATCTTATTGTGAAAGTCAAATTGCTTAATTTGATGATATAAATATTAAATACGAATAAGTATATAAGTATATAGAATATCATTTACGTGTAGAAATTAAATTTGTCCTCCTATAGAATCAAACAACACTATGGAAAATATACTTTATATATTATACTTTAATAAAGGCAAGGGTGGCAGCCACATTTTACATATGGTCAAAAATTTAAAGTTGGGGTAGGTTTTGAATTGAACCAATATTTGCCTTTGTCTCTATACCTTTTTTGCTACAAAACAAATGGGCTGATTCTGCAAGAAAGGCACTGCTATTAGATTCCCATTTGCACTTTGCCTCATCATTGAAGTAACGGGGGTGTCCTTTGTTCTGTTTTTAGCCACTGTGCCTTTCTGAAGTCGTTTGATAGGATGTATTAGAGAATTTAATATATCACGTTTAGTATTATTCTAATATACTTTTTTATTATGCTATAATTATTTTTAACTATGTACTCTTTTCGTAGGGTGTGTTTGGTACAAGATCAAATGTTTTTTTATGAGGGCAAATTTTCATCTGGTGTTCGTTTGTTCGCGGGGTTTATTTAAAGTTGACGTTTCTAATCAAAATTTAATTTATATCTACGGTGTGCTCAATTTCAAAATCTTTGACTAAGGATGAATCGGTCTTACCACAACACTACAATTCATGGTTGTCGGCTTCCTTTAACATTGTATAAGTTTTAATAATTTAGTCCATCAGGGACAAAGTCTCATAAACAATATTCCTAAAATTGGCAATTTTTTTAAAAGTAAATTTTAGGTTTAGCAAATATAAAAATCATATTAATATGTTATAGTAATAGTTTGCATAATTGCGCTCCATAGCAAATTTTATGTTTGCTATGGAGCATCAGATTTGTATAAATCGCAGGCATTCGTTTGTGTAAAAGCGCAGCGATTGTATATGTATATCGGTTAGATAATTGTATATATATAACTACTATGTATATGTATCAATGATTGTGTTTGTATATCTACATAAAATTTGAATTTGTATACAACTAAATCGAAATAAAATATTTGTATATCAAATCTCTCTCTTTCTCGCTTTATACAACATAAATTATACATTGTAATTTGTATAATTTGTGTTTGTATAAAGCGAGAAAGAGAGAAAGGCAAAAGAAAATGGGTAGGGGAAGCTGTAGTTGTATAATTATAAGTGTATAGGATAAAAATATATGTATTTATATTTGTATATACAGTTTTCTCTCGCTTTATACAAACACAAACGCAATTTATACATTTGTGTTTGTATAAAGCGAGCGAGATCAGGGAGAGTGGCGAGCGAGATTCCCTGGGGAGAGAGGCGAATGACAAGTGTTTGGTACGAATTGCAATTAAATGAAACTGTGATTATAAAATTTAATTTGAATTAATAATTTGCTATTTTATATAATTTTTCCTTTTTTAATTACCTTTTTTTATTGGTATTATTTAAATGATGTAACTAACCATGTCTTAAACCCTTTTTTTGTTATATAATTCATTCATGAGTGTGACATCAAGCCTCTCACTCTTCTAAAACAGTGTGCGAATTCTCATCATATCAATTCTTGGATTTTGATTTGATTTGTTACCCTTTTCTACATCTTTACTTGTTGGGACATTAATCTTGGATGGAAAATTAAAGAAACTATTGAGGTCCATTTTGTACACAAAATATTAATGTCAAATAATTATGAGTAATAGGATCGAAATAAACTAGTGTTATGCGAAATCTAATAAAATATATTTCGAAAGATGATAAATCAAATAACAAAAGAGAAATATATATCAAAAGAGATAAAAATAGTTCAGTTAATTAGCCTTTATCCACAAATGTGTGCAATCCATCATATATAAAAGAATAAAAAATATCAAGAGAAATAATCTCATAAAATTCACTAGGAGAAAAGAGGTTCACATAAATTACATAAAGTAATACCTGTCTTTTGAAAATTCTTACCTTAAACAATACTCGCAAAGTCCTTATGGCTACACTGTGGATATTGTCATGTGAAAAGGAAGGACCCTCAATTTATAAAATTTGGAACATTTTCTTCAAAAGAAAAAAAAAAAAAAAAAAAAGAGGAAGAATACTATATCTTGTACGGCAGGGGTATTAATGTCCCAAAAGTATGACAGAGGATATTTGCATATCATTTATAATAGTTCGAAGGTAAATTTGTCCTTTTTCCCTTTTATATTTCATCGTGATTAAGCAATGTTCATTCTAAATCACAATAGAGACGTTATAATGCGTATTCTTTTGACCCCACAAATACATTAAAAAAAATAAGGGTGTTCCACACCTTTTGAATCAATGAATGAGTGGCCAACCATCTTGATGTTAACTCTAATCTCAACATAAATTAAAACACTTTTAAAAATTTGATCAAACAAATCATTAGTGTTTCATACTGTATGCACAATATCATTTGAGATACGTTTTTAAAAAAAAATAATTGGTCGAGAAGGGGAAATGGAGAAGAGAATTGCAAGGTGAAAATCGAATCCTCAATAAAATAAAAGTTTAGGTAATTAACTAACTAAGCTAGTAAGCTAATAAGATTTTTCAGATAAATGGTCATTTTGAGTTCTATTTTTTTTTTCAATAAATCATATTAGAGAAACATGCTTTGTGAAGGGGGAAAAAACGAAAGTGCTTGTTTTTTTTAGGGAAAATAATAGTTTTAATCCCTGTGTTATTACCTTATCATGGTTTTGGTCCTTGTGTTATTAGACTAAATATATTTAACCTTTAATTGAATAAAATGTGTAATTTTAGTTCTTATACCTAACTTGATGTTAAAACCGCTAACTTTTGTCTCTTCTTTTTAATTATTCTTAAACAATCCCAACTCTGGAAACTGTTGCTATCCTTTGCCTTTTTAAATTTTCTAAGTTAACACTTTTTAAATAATTTATCACAATTTTTCAATAAACTTGTAAAATTTTGGAAATAAGAACAGATGGAAAAATTGTGATTCAATTATTAGTATATATATCCATGGCCTCGGAATAGCAAAACTGTGTTGTCCTTGCATTGGCTGCCATTAACATCATAATATTGATATTCATCAAAGTAGATTATGGTGCAATGATAGGACTTTTCCATCCTTAATCAGGGATCTCGTGTTCAAGCTCTGGGTATGAAGAAAATCTTGTTGAAAGCGTCACCCCCAAATGTGTCCTGTAATGCGGAATTCAAATTTAGGCAGAGTTCCAATACAAGCATCGAACACCGGGTGAACAATAAAAAAAATGAATATTAAATCCGCTAATCGTAGATGTTTTGTGATCTTTTTTTTTTCTTTCGCTCATCTATTAATATTTGAGTGTTTGACTTCAAATTATTTGTAGATTAGAAGGAAAGAGACGAAAGAAGAAATTTGGTGACATTATTGCTTAGATTTTTTATTATTATTTTAGTTTTGATCCAAAAAAATATCTTTTTTATTTTTTTTAAATATCAAATGTTAACGGTGTTAACTTTAAGTTAGGTATAAGGACTAAAATTACTCACTCTATCTAATTAAAGGTTAAATGTACTTAGTCTAATAATACAAGGACCAAAATCACAATAAGCTAATAACACAGGGACTAAAACTATCATTTTCCCTTTTTTTAAATATGAACGTTCAATATTTTGGGGTAAGTAAAAAAATTGTTTATCGAAGTAAGAATTTACGGAGCGAAAAACAGCAATATTTATGATTAGTGCTTTCATGTAAAGGAACATTTTGAAAGTACCGTTGACATGATAAATAATTTTGGACTTTTTCACCAAACCATAATCATGCTATTCTTTTGAGAAGAAAACCTTCAATACTCACAATTTGGTTGACACCTCACAGTAGCGGAGATAAAATTTGATAGATAAAATTTACATCAAAGAGATTTAAAATATAAAAAGATAAACCTATGAAGAAATCAAGAAAACTCACATTTTACTATATATACAGGGCCGTCTTAACCCCTAGGCCACTAAAGCCATCGCTTGGGCCCCATATTTTTTGGGGCCCCCATTTTTAAAAAACAATTACTTATATATATTATTTTTTTAAAAATATAAATTATATGTACTATAAGTGCTATGATTTCTACTAAAGAAATTGCATATGACATGAATACAAATATAATTTTCGTAAGAAACAATTTGATGAAAATATGGATAACGAAATCACTAAGTCCCTCGAAGAATCTTTAGAGTTGATTACATTATATATGTAGAGTAGATCAAACTATTTTTTCACTTTAAAATAGATTTGAACCAATTGAAGCATATAAAAATATTTTTGATTTCTTATTTAGTGGTAAAATATTGAGATTACTAGATGATGAAATTTTTTTAAAAATATTGTCTTAACCTTGAACTTTCTTTAACACATACTAGTTATTCTGAATTGATGGTTTAGATTTATTTTTTGAAGTAAAAGTGTTAAAGATAAACAATACAAGTAGAAGATAATGATGTAATGAAAATACTCAATCAAATAAAAGATTTGATTCTTTTCCAAATACACATATTGTGTTAACAGTTCATAACCATTGCCTCAACCAAATTTTTCTCCGTTCGAAATTAAAATTGATTAAATTTTCTTTAAGATCAACAATGTCTCAAGATAGATTGAATGAATTAGCTATATTATCATTTGAAAAGGAATTATTAAAATAAATTGAATATAAAACAATACTTAATAACTTTGCATCTGAAATAACTAGAAAAGTATATTTTAAATAAAAGTACATATGATGAAAAAAATATTTAGGGCCCCTCTCTTAAATTTCGCTTTAGGCCCCCAATGTTGTTGAGTCGGCCCTGTATATATACATTAAAAAAATTACTTTTAACAACGTTTGAATATCTTACTCTGGCCATGCACCTCCAACAACAATTATCCATCTGAAATGACTACAAATGGAGTGTGGATCAACACAGAGGCGGGGTGAGGATTAGGAGTTTGGGGGTTCTAAATTTTAGGATATAAGATAAAAAACATTGCAAAACATGTTTCCCTTTAAAAACAAAAAAGAAAATTTTGTTGATATGACTACAATGGAGTGTGGAACAATATAGAAGCGGAACAAAAATTAGAAGTTTGGGGGTCTTAAATTTTAGAATAGAAGATAAAAATATTGCAAAACGTGTTTCCTTTTAAAAACAAAAAGAAAATTTTGTTGATATGACTACAATGGAGTGTGGACCAATATAGAGGCAGAGCGAAAATTAAAAGTTTGGGGGTTTTAAACAAAAAAATCATATTTGTATGCTATAGCAAAATTTGCATAATTGCACTCCATAGCAAACATATATATGTATAATTCGCTATACATATACAATTGAAAGCTATGTCTATTTCGCTATACATATATACAAAAAGAAGCAATTGTATAATTTGTTGGCTCCTCTTCAGATTTGTATATCTTCGCT
>NW_006239155.1:24043-28286 GCF_000226075.1 Solanum tuberosum
TGTTTGTATAAAGCGAGAGAAAATTGTATATATACATATATTTTCGTTCCCCTCTCCCAGATCTCGCTCGCCACTCTCCAGATCTCGCTCGCTCACTCGCCTCTCTCACTTTATACAATTGATCTTTTTGTACATGTATACCAAAGCAGATTATACAGCTGCTTTCTTTTGTATATGTATAGCGAAATATACATATTTATGTTTGCTATGGAGCGCAATTATGCAAACTTTGCTATAGCATACAAATATGAATTTTGTGTTTGCTATATGTGAAAGTTGCTCTATGAAAAATCATACTACCATATATACACACACTAAATAATATTAAATCTATAGGCAATATTCTTTTATTGGCTGATTGCATTTTGCTCATAAGAAGATACTGACACTCAAGGGGGCGGAGCTAGTATGGACCGAGGGTTATTCGAACTCCTGCAAGTAGAAAATTATATTATTTATATATGATTAAAATCATTTATATGTTTATATAATAGATGTTGAACCCCCTTCAACTTTTTCGTATGTTTACTTTTTCATATTTTGAACCCTTTTAATGAAAATTTTAGGTCCTTCCCTACTGATCCCTTATAAAATAACTAGAAGTCTGAGACAATGATAAGTAAATGTATGAAACTAAATAAGCCAAAATTTTATATACCGAAAGATATAACTGTAAAAAAAAATTAACTTACTATTGAATTATAGATTAATTCATTAAAAACGATCAATTATAAAATTGATAACTCGATAAAAAAAAATTAAACCATTATCCAAAACAGTAAATGAATAACTCATTATAAATAAACAATTACAACATTTAAAAAAAATCATTTTATCAATTTTGATTTAATTTTATATGATCTTAATTTCAAATTATATCCAAACAAAACCTAAAACAAGTCCAACAAAAACTTAAGGCGGCAGTAGTAAAGTGAACCGACTTTAATAAAAGACAACTATTAATTTCCATCTGAAATTATAAATGTGGAGAGAAGATTTGAATGACGCAAATTCAATATTCGAATTAATTCCTTATTTGTCTTCTTCTATTACTACACTGCCTTGACTTAACACTTTTTTAAAGGAGATTCTTTATTGTTATTTCTATTTTACTTTTTGTTTGTTTTAATTTAATTAGATAGGAAATAAAAAAATTAAAAGATTTTTTTAAAAATTATTCAATCCTTGCTAAATTTTGATTGATTGCTTCTAGTTCTATGAATTTTAGACTTTTTTTGTAGCTTATGTGACGAGGAGCAACTCTCCTCTTTTTTCTTTCCTTTTATTTTGATAAGTTAGAGAGTAAGAATGTGATCTCACTCCTAGTTTTGCAATGCGAAGGTCAGGTTTCGTTTATTGAATCCCTTAGAGGGAACCTTCAGGAAAAAAAAATATGAGCATGCACCAAAAATAAATAAAAAATTAAAAGATTTTTTAAAATTATTCAATCCTTGCTAAATTTTGATTGATTGCTTCTAGTTCTATGTAATTTTAGACTTTTTTTGTAGCTTATGTGACGAGGAGCAACTCTCCTCTTTTTTCTTTCCTTTTATTTTGATAAGTTAGAGAGTAAGAATGTGATCTCACTCCTAGTTTTGCAATGCGAAGGTCAGGTTTCGTTTATTGAATCCCTTAGAGGGAACCTTCAGGAAAAAAAATATGAGCATGCACCAAAAATAAATAAAAAATTAAACATCATCAAACACATGCACTTGAACTTTTTGACTACAAAAGTCTTAACAACTAAGACAAAATTAAAAAATACATACAAACTAAACCGACCAAATTAAAAAAATGCATACAAGTATTATATATTAAACAAGTGCTACTATATATAGTATAGAGCCAAAATACATGTTCCTTCACATTTGTCAAGGCCACTACCAAAAGTTCAAACATGGCATCAACTTCAACTTCACAAACCCCCTCCAATATTAATCCTTACTACGAAAATTGGCTTATTCAACTCCAAAATTTTCTTGAAAAATTAAATGCAATTTCATCCTCATATGGTGAAGATGAAGAAGAAAATAAAAGCAGTGAATTGGTGACAAAAGTTTTGGATCATTACCAAGATTACTATAGAGAAAAATTCAATTCAACAAATAGAGATGTATTTCTTCTAGTTTCTCCACCATGGTACACTTCTTTAGAAAAAACATTTCTTTGGATAGCTGGTTTTAAGCCTTCTACACTTTTTCCAACTATTAATTACTCAATAGGTTCAGAATTGACAACAGAGCAAGAGGAAAAGTTGAAGAGGCTAAAAGCAGAGACTAAAAGAGAAGAAAAGGTAATGTAGTTATTTTGAACAAATTTTTAGTTATACTATTTCTTCTGTCCAGTCAAACGATGCTACATAAAATAGAACCGAAGGAACAGTAGTATATGTTGCAAGCCTTTATTCCTTAATGTGGGGTTTTTTTTTTTCTGAGCGAATTTGAATTTATTTGAGCTTCAGTATAAATATCAAATAAATTGAATTTTTTTTAAATCTAAAAATTGAATTGCGATGTTTCATCGAGATAATATCTCAGATGGTCACTCAACTATGAATTTTTTTTTCTTCTCAGAAAGTCACTTAATTTTGATTTTTAAAAACAACACTCATGATTGAGTGACTTTATAAGTAAAATAATTTCGAGTTAAAAATTAATATTAAGTGATTTTCTGAGTAAAAAATTCATAGTTGATTAACTTTCTGAGAAAAATAACTCAGAGTTAGTTACTTTTACTCATAGTGACCAATATTAGCTCATGTTTCATCTAAATTTGAAATAGGTAATTGAAAAAGGGATGGCGAAGGTACAGGAAAGAGGGGCGGCGCCGCCGATATTTGAGCTGATGAAAAGAGGGGGAACGGTGGTGGACGGAGAGGCGACGGATTTGGAAAGTATAATTGATGGGATGAAAAATTCGATGATGTCAATGGTGGAAACAGCAGAGCATTTAAGAGGATCGACGGTCAGGAAAATTCTGGATATTCTCCAGCAAAAACAGTCCGTCAAATTGTTGGCGGCGGTGGCTCAATTTCATCTTCAAGCCAGAAAATTGGGTTTACAAATGGATATTCAGAGTGCTAAAAAGGATAAATGAAGATTTTATCAATTGAAATTTTTCACACACGAAAAAATGTTTTTTTTTTTTTTAAAAAAAAAGGTGGGGATATTATATTTACTTCAGTTAGTTCTAAATGTTCGTAGGAAATATTTAGTTTTTGTTCCCTCTGTCCGTCTTTACTTGTTTGGTATTTGACTTGGGACGTGTTTTAACTTTTAAGAAGCAATGAATAAAATGAAAATTTTATTATATGGATATAATGAATCTAATGCCTTAAAATAAAAATAAATTATTTCTTGATTTTCTAAGATGAATAAGCAACAATGAACAGTTATTTTTAACCTAATGAATAAGTAAAAATGGACGGAGGGAGTAATAATTAGAAAAAAAAGTCTAAGATAGGTCATGTGATATGGTATTCTTGATTTTTGTAGAGTATGTCATTCTTTTTCATGATATTCTTGATTTTCTTATATACTTATAGTAAAAGTTAGTACAATTTAGTGGGAGCATCATTTTAGTATGTAATATTGAGTTGCTCATCTCTGATTATATTAAAAAAGATAATTCAAGATAAGATATTTGGTGTTAAACATAAAAGCTAAATTTTGTCACAAGTGGCCAGTTTGAAAATATGAACACTCATCGTTCAATGTGTTAAAAGTTAAATTGGCAAACGTAAGGAATTTTAATGTGAAGCCTCATGCTTTAGCAAAGGCATCATAAATGTCTAGTGTGATCGTCATTACATTAATGATGATTAAAAATAAAATATTTTTAGTTTTATTGCTCCAACCATAAAGTAAAACATGTGCTTAAATGACATTAATAATTAGTAATGTACTCTTTCTAAAAATATTTCAATGTATTAGTTTTAATTATAGAAAATTTCAGAAATAACAAATATAATAGAAAGACTTTATAGCTATAGTTACGATAATTGTGCTTCATAGTTATAATTTCATTTGCTACGAAAGCTACGATTTATATATTTATGTTCGTATATTTTGCTTACGAATCTATATCAAGGAAAAACTTCAGAATATGGCAAACATTCATATATATTCAAGAAAAATAACTATGTTTTATTTTTTTTATGTTATATGGATATAATTAGACTATAAATAGCAAAGTTAATTATGTACAAATAAATAATTTTATATATATATATATATATATATAT
>NW_006239155.1:28318-51174 GCF_000226075.1 Solanum tuberosum
ATCAGGTATCTTCTAATTGCATATTTATCTCATTTTTATGAGCATTATATATCTACACATCTACACTTTCTTCTATTTTCATAGGGTTTTGATTCAAGAATTTGTTTATCCATTTCAATAGCTGAAATTGATACTCCGAGGAGGGTTACGAGAGATATACATTTATTTGATAAATTGTTGGATGAACTACCTTCTTTTGATTTGTGTATTACTCAACAACAAGTCAAAATTTCAGGCTCTATTTGCTGCAATGGAGAATGAAAGAAGAACAAAAAAGGTTAATGACCATATACCCTTAAATCTGCTTGAAGAAATCGAACATGCAAAATTAGTAAAGAGGAAAAAATGTTCAAAAGTGAAAACTAATCTTGTGATTCAAGTGAGTGTGAATAAAGAGCAGTCGAGCAGGAACAAGAGGAAAATGAAATTGAGATTTGTATGCTTTATTTTTTTAGTTTAATGTCATTTACTTATATATCTCAACACATGTATTGTGTGCCATTGTCATTATATTATGGATTGTCCTCTTGTATTGAAATTGTTAGAAAATTTGATTTCGTATGTATATAGTTGTTAAAAAATGAGTACAAGAAGAACATGATCAAAAAAGAGATTAAGTGTTCTTTGATTGTCAATTTTGTATATAGTAGAATACTTATATACATAGACATTTGTATTATTATATAACCACAAGTTGAATTGTTGATCTGTGAATACAATTATATTTGAATACATAAGTACTCTGTCAAATTTAAAAAGTTGATTAGGGAATTCAAGTATAGTTGGATACATCAATACAATATTGTTGGCCTTTTCAAAATCTTATTTACAAGAATGCTTATACAGTTTGATACCCACAAATTGTATATTTTTTTGCTTGTGTGTCTAATGTATCCATACTTATACAGTTTTGTACCCACAAATTGTATCTTTTTTGCTCGTTTGTCTAATGTATCCATATTTTTGCTTAACAACAGTGTTGAAATGTATCCATATTTATATACATAGATACTTGTATTGTTATATAAGCACAAGTTGAAATGTTGATTTGCGAATACAGTTATATCTAGATAGATAAGTACTATATCCAAGATAAAAAGTTGATTAGGGAATATAAGTATAGTTGTATCCAACGTATTCATTTTTGTGTTTAACAACAACGTATTCATTGTATCCTATATTGGTGTATTCATTTTTTGTTTAACAACTAGTGTATCTTTTACCATGTAGTTCACCTAATTCAAAATCGAAATACTTAACCTTCATTCACAAATTCAACAATTTGCTTACATACAATAACTTGAATTTACAAAAAAAAAATTATTAATACCTTCATGACGCCAGAATAAGAATTATGGAGACAACAAGAAAATTGAGTATGATGTATCACATTTTTTGTTAAACTGATAAAGAATATGATATGATATGTCTTTAAATGAGTAATTTTCAGTTATAAAGCTAATTATGGGAAGTTGCTCATTGTATGGATGTAATGTAAGGATAGTGGATTATATTTAGCGTCAATTCCTTGTTTAGTTTATTGTACTTAAAGATGTATTAATGTATAAATAAAAAAATAAAAAACTATACAAAAATACAGCGAAAAAGTGATATAAATTGTAGTCATTTATGGTAAATAGCATACTTACAGCTATTGATATTCATTAACCCTCTAAATATAGTTATTTTTGTAAGTTGCTCATATATCAATAGGTGTCTAGAGCCCAAATAGAGCCTGACCCAGCGATCTCCTCTATATAATGGGCCAAGAAAGGCGTCTAGACCCACGAGATATATATAGGATAGCAGTGAAATAATGGGCTTTTCGTGATTGGATTGTACAAGCAGCATTGGGCCAGACTCCAGAGTATGCAAATTGTGGCCATGCATGTTGCAAGATACTTTTTCTTCCTGCAAAGTTAGATGATTCTTTTATTAAAAAATTATAAAAAACTTACATAAATCCCACTAGTTTAATAGTTAATTACTTAGATACACTCTACTTTGCAATATTGTGAGTCTTACCAGCTTTTAATGCGTTCAGATACGTAATTATCAGATCTAGGTGTATCTTTCTCAATACATGATAGGAAAACTCTTAATTAGGGGTAAGATACGTAATATTTTGAAAGTATAGATAATAATAATGTATATAGTAATATAGTATATCTAATTATGTAGTTTCTCCAAAAATTATTCAATGACTTGTGGTATTTATTCAAAATTGAATGCATTTATTTTGTCACACAAAAATAGTTTAGTGAATTGGTATATATAATATTTGGGAAAAGTTGAGTGATTTTTATGTCAAGAAAATAATTCAATGACTTTGGTGGAATAAATAGAGAAAATGGCCAAATGAACCCCCAATCTATTAGTCAATTCTCAACTACACACTTATATTTTACGGGGGTCCTATTACCCCCCCTAAATATTTTAAAAGTGAAATATATTGCCCCTTAGAAGGTCGCACCCAAATTTATGGTAAGCAGTGTGTTGCACGCGCGGTGCCACGTATCACATATGGTACTTTTCTTATATTAAAAAATAATTATTCTTTTTCTTTATTCTATTTCCCTTCTATGTTTTTTCTTTTCTTTTTTCAGCCGGTTTCTTCTTTTCTTTTTCCTTTTTCTATCCTTTTCTTTGACTAAAAATTTGCTGCCATTGAAGTGGAAAGTCCAAGTTCCATCTGTAACCTCAAAAAAATTAGTTTCTTAATCTAAGTTCCCAATTTTCTTATACAACTATTTCAACATGCAATGTTTGACCTTTTTCAAAATTAATTTGTGGGTCTCATACCATTGGATATTCATCGGCTTCAAAAACTTCAATATCTTGATTTTGGGGAACAATTTTATCAAAGATATCCGCCGCCAACCGAAAATTTGACGGAGCTATAGATCTTATATATGCATATGAACTTTATTTTTCCGGTAAAACACAATAACATAGCCAATCTTGAATATCTAGGTTTGGTATTTAATGGATTTTCTCTGATGAGAATATTGTTGGAGTTTGGAAAGATTAAAAAAAAGGAATGAAATATGAATTTAATTGGTGAAATCCTTAAAGTTTACCAACTATCGAAGTCTTGAGCATATTGATTTGGCTTACAATAATCTAAAAGGAGAAATTTTATTTGGTTTGTTCATGTTAAAGAATTTGATGTTGATATACTTATATAGTAATCAACATTTGGATCTTATTAGGATCTGAATTTCTTCAATTTTGTGTGTTGTTGTAATAACAATTTAGTTGTAAAAGATACTAATTTTGACCTTGATGCTTTGTTAGTTTTATTTATTCAACTGGGTTTTTTTTATATTGTTCAATTTCGTGTTGTGCTTGAACTTATGAACACTTGGCTATGGAAAAGTGTTTATTTTTAATTTGATCCTGTGTTTTTCTAATTTTTGCAAGTGAAGTCAATTTCTTTTGAGAAAAAGAAGAAGGAGATAGCGTCGCTAGTACAATTATTAATAGTGAGATGATTTCATACTCTTTTTTTTTTTCTTCAGGGAACTTAAATCTGGTGGAGTACTGAAGAAATAGAGAAAGAAGAGAGAGAAAGTAAAACGAAAAACATAAATATAGTAAAAGTAAAGTAAAAATAAAGTAAAATGAAAAACATAAAAGATCTGAAAATTAATATGAAAAAGAAAAGTAAGAAAGTTTGCCTCTAAACTCTCTTTAAGAAGGTGAATTACACTTTCTTTGCCAACTCAGCATTAGGGAGCAAATAATTCTACTATAAAATAGTTCAGGGGGATAATAGGACCCTCCTAAAATATAAGTGCGTAGTTGAGAATCAACTAATAGATTGGGGGATCATTTGGCCATTTTCTCGGAATAAATATAAAGTTAAGTAACCATTCATGAAATTACCCCTTATACTATCTAATAACTCTCTTGATTTTATCCTCCTTTATTCTTTAATCTGTTAAAAAATATCACTTTTGATATACTCTTAGTATTGACTCTTTGATTTTAAAGTTTTACGAGACATATTAAAGATCACAAGATATATTTTGATATAAAATATACACATTTTAGATTTAAGATTATATGATTCATAATATCACTTATTTTTCATTTTAAGCACGTACCAATCAGACAGACGAAGACGCATAAAATAAAATGAAGAAAATGTGCAATTTTCTCGAGAGTTATATATAGTCTCACTCTATACAATTATTGAAAAAATGAATGAAGCGACTAGTGCAAAGGGGACCCTCAAAATCTCCCAATGTTCACACCAACCAAAAGGAACAAATCAAAAAGTAAAAAGACCATTACTCTCCACTTAGCTAAAAATATGTGAATGAACTGATATTTTTGTGCTGAATTAAATGAATGTGATTTTTTTAACCTATTGTGCAAAAGTGGAATATGCATTTGTGAATGGATGTCTGAGTGTTGATATTTCTGATTAAATATGAAGGTCTAATCATATATGATTGCGTAAAGTATAAGATTGTTTAAATCAGACTATTGTATCATATAAAAAGGGACGATTCAACATACAACATTCCTCCCATAAACTTTACGCAAAATTTGAGAAAAAACCGTACCTCAAATTATGTAATATATAGACAGTTTACCTGAATGCAAATATTATAAAGTGAAGTTGAATCTATTATGCCACATTCTTTAGATGGTTATGATTATTTTGATTGCCAAAAAATTTCCAAAGTGAGCCAGTCAAACACTCATGTTTCATGGTCCAAGCTACTGGGCTTTCTAGTGCTGAGTCTGCTGACACTTAAAACTTATTTTCAAACAGAATAATTGTTTGTTCCATTGTGTCATCCTATCATTTTGCTTATTTTAGTTGTTTAAAAATTAATTATTCAAGATTTCTTGGAATCCACAATTTTATCCAATTCGAGAGATAATTAATGGCTTTGTGGTCCATTTAAAAAGAGTTAGGCTTGTTTAATGAAATTATGGTTTTATGTTCCACTTTTAAGCAGCATTTATCGTGGATCTTTACCTTTTTGTTGACTAATTTGTCAAGTGTAGAGTCTAAAAAGTAAAAAAGTAATAGGATCATCAGCAGCCAGTTACCCTTTTTAGTGGAGTATCAAAAAATTGATATCAACATCACTACACGTAGGAATAATCCACGTCCACTAAGTTCATTTCATAAATTGTAATATACCAGCAACGGATGTGGTGCAGTGAATGAGATTGCTCTTTTTTTTAATCAGAGATTTTGATTTGATATAGAAAAATCTTTAGAAGGGAGTGTTCCCCCAGTGGAACCCTACTCTATGCGAATCCAGAATACTCAAACTCTTATACAAATATTGGATACCAAATAAGAAGTTAAAGACATGTCAAATGTTGCAAAATGTCTTTTAATACTGTGTTCTTAAATATGTTAATTGTGTCTTATTAGAAATGTCACAACTCCTTGAAAAAGAGACAACCTTTTAGAAAGGTCACAACTTTTAGAATGGTCACAACCCTTTAGAAAAGAGACACCGTAAAAGTCATTACCCTTTGTAAAAATCGCAACCCTCCAGGAGATTAACAACCCTTCACTTCCTACTCACACCTTTAAAACCCAACAGGAAGGAAGGAGTATGTAATCACTTGAGTAATATTAGATAGACTATAGTCCATCAATATGTAATTACTTGAGTAAAAAATCCAAATATATATATATATATATATATATATACTGTACAATAGTACTCAAGTAATTACATATTGATGGACTATAGTCTATCTAATATTACTCAAGTGATTACATACTCCTTCCTTCCTGTTGGGTTTTAAAGGTGTGAGTAGGAAGTGAAGGGTTGTTAATCTCCTGGAGGGTTGCGATTTTTACAAAGGGTAATGACTTTTACGGTGTCTCTTTTCTAAAGGGTTGTGACCATTCTAAAAGTTGTGACCTTTCTAAAAGGTTGTCTCTTTTTCAAGGAGTTGTGACATTTCTAATAAGACACAATTAACATATTTAAGAACACAGTATTAAAAGACATTTTGCAACATTTGACATGTCTTTAACTTCTTACTACAAGATTTAATTTTTTTTTACTTTCTTTTAGTTTTGTGTCAAGTCATAAATAAGACATATAATTGAAACGAAGAGGGTATTAATTAAAGATTTAATAGAACATTCTTATTAGTTAAAGTGGTAAAAACGTATCATTTGTTAGGTGTCTCACAATGGTTGTATAAGAATTTCAAAACGAGTTTACAACTCATTGTCCAAGTTTTTAAATTTGGTACAGTATTCGTCAAAGTCTTATTGAATGCTTTCATATTATCATATACTACCTCCGTCCACTTTAAATTGTCATAGTTTCCCTTTTTTAGAGTCAAACTATAAAAAATTTGACTAACGTTTTTCATATATTTTTTCATCATATTGATATACAAAAAAATTGAAATTTATTTCGTATAGTTTTTGAATATAAAATCTTTTTGTTTTAAATATCAAATTAATGTAATATAATTTAACTTTGAAAATTAGTCAACTTGACTTTCGAAAAGCGCAACATGACAAATAAAAGTGGACGGGGAGTAGTAGCAGAGTTAATTAAACTTTAATAAATCTATGTTTGTATATGTTTCTCTTCCATCTTCCACCCTATTATTCTAGGTTAGCTTTTCACGGTTTTTTTCAAGTTTATTTCCCATTCTGCCGAATGGGCGATTTGGCTACTTTGTCACTGTAATTCATATATCTCTATAGCAATAAATGAAAGTACGTTGTCAATAGCATATTTAATATAATTTGATACGTGAAGTTTGAAAAGACAATAAATAAATACATAGATCTTATTCCAATTGGCGTTTGGAAAGACACTAGGTACATAGACCTTATTCCAATCTTATGAAGATAGAAACACTAATTTAGAAAAATTCTCAAGTAAAATAAATCAAAGCAGATATAAAAGAAAAATATTTTAATACGAAGAAGCCATGTTGACTAAATAAATAAAGTAATTTTAAGTGCAAGTAGCAATAGTGTAATGGTGGTTCTTTGATGATTTCTTGGTCAGACTTACTAAATGCTATAGTATCACTCTTTTTGACTAAATTCGTTTAATCTATAAAGATATAATATAAAGGAAAAATATTTCATATTCAAGAAGCTCAATTAATGATGGCTTGTTGATAAATGCAAATAATTGAGCTATGCTATTCAACATTCAAACAACACAGAAACCATGTCTCTGAGGAGTACTATATTTTATGAAAAGTAAAGTTGACTGAAAAAAAAAACAAGTTATAAGGGGCTCCATATACAAGGGGAAAAAAATAAAAAAGTTGAAGCCAGTTATTAGACAGAACTATGGTTGAATTATTATTATTATTAAAAAAAATGGAGCCAGGGGAAGCAAAAATGGAGAGGGAATTAAAAAATTGAGGAATCGAATCATCACCAGTAAGAAGAAAATTTATAATCAACGAACTAAGCTATTAAGAAATTTTGAGTTAAAATTTTTAATTTTCCGTTTGCAACTATTTTAATTTATTCCCTTCCCTGGTCTTAAGGTATGTGAATAGAGAGTCAAGTAAGAAAAAGGAGAAAATTAAAGGTTAAAACATACTATATTTAACCTAACCTTTAATTAGCTGCTACAAATTATTAAGTGCAAAGCCATTAAATTATAGAAGTATGTATTGTGATATATTTGTGACGTTACGTTAATTCATATTTGAGAGTATATAATATGATTCTAATAATAACCTGAATATCACACTTTTCTTATTTAAAGGATTAAAAGTTGAGCAAAGCTTAAAAATGCTTAATCGAATATTACAAGAATCAAAACTAAAATTCATCAAATACCTAAGGGGCCAAATATGCAAAATCACAAAAAGTAATCCGAGAAAAAAGCTGATTATGAAGGATGGGTCAGTACGAAGGAAAATGTTTACTTGGAATTTGGAAATGTTTTCAGAAAATTAAGTAGAATCGTTATTTAATTATTCTTTTGAGTTCGGTACGTGATAAGAAATTAATATTATTATAAATATTTATATATATAATCTTAACAAATATTAACGGAGGTGTGGAGGTAGGGGCGTGGATGGTGAGGATGGGGGCTAGTCATGAAGTGGGGGTGAAGATGAGCACGTTGAAGGGTGAGGAGGACACACGAGTCACACAACCAATGTGAAATGACACTTGTGAAACTTGTTTCTCTATTGTCACATAAAACATTTTCCTCATAATTTTAAGAAATTTATTTTATTTTTTAAAAAAAATTAACTAATAAAACATGAAAAAATCGATTTTTTCCCCATAATTATGTTGATTATTTCTTCTGAACTATTTGGATGTTATAATTATAACTTTTAAAAAATGGAGATATATTTAGGAAAAAACCAAACAGACACAATAAAGTTATCCCACTTGCATTGATTTTTTTTCCAGGGAGAAGGGAGTTACAAGATATGAGAAATCGAACTCATTAACGAATTGAAAACCTGTTTTTTATCAAGTCATATAGTAGGAGGCCAATTACTCCCCTCTTTCTCTAAATATTCCATTAGAATGTGACAACATAAAAAAAAATAGTTGTCATTAATTTTACAGTAGTACTTGTAATAATAAAAATTGAGTTAATTACTTAACTTATATTGTAAAGAAATAAACATCTTAGGTTATATATTTGTCAAACCGACCAAAAAAATAGGGTAGATGTGATTTCTCTTTCAATAAAATAATAATGCAAACTTCAGTCTATATATGGAATTGAAGGCATCAAGAGAATATTGAGGGCAAATAATTTTTTCTTGTCTGTTTTAATTAGTGATTGAAAGTTTTAATCATGTAGTATAATATTTTAAAGGGTAATGCTAAATAACGAGAGAATTTGATCAGAATTTGACCAGAAATTAAAAATCTATAATATTTTTTTAATTTTAAAATAAACTAATCTTTTTTTCATTTTTTAATTAAAAGATATTAAAGTTAAAAGAGTAAAAATATTTAAAAAGGGAAAATAACATAGATAAAATACAATTCTGGCCAAAAGAATTTTTCCTATTTTAAATATATATTAATTAGTGCATGCTGGACATTGCTGTTTCTTATGATTAAGGGACATCAATTACTATATATTGTCTCTTTTTCAGTTATTTAATTTTTTGTTCCAATAAATTCTTTTGATTAACTAAGAGGAATAGGCAAGAAATTTGATACACCAACCAAATTTGTAACATGTCTGGTTGGCAAGCATCAAGGATGATTCACTCCTAATTTCAATATATAGATAATATATCATTTTATTATATGGAAACAACTTTAATTAGAAATCTTTTACGACCCTTTTTATAATTTTAAATATATATATATAACAAAAATTTAAATGTAGGGATAATCTTAGTGGTTTGAAAGCGGTTGTGATGCATAATCATCTTATTTAAAAGTTTAAACTATTAGAAAGAGCATATTTTTATTTACATGAATATATTCTCAACACACTCAATCACATGTTGGCCTGATTTTCTTTTCTTTTTTCGTAGGCGAATTACGTAGAAATTCTTTTTGACGATGAATACATTGTGTAAGATTCAATTCTATGCCTCTACATGCTTTGATACCATACAACACACCTTATCTAAAAAAATTAAGCTTTAATAGACATTAATAGATAATACCAAACACACATCTATTTACTTAATTATATTCTCAACAAAAACTGCTTCTATTCATATGAACAATATTATATTATGAAAAGAGTATATTGCATTATTGTCCTTTTATTTCTTTTTTTAAAAGGGGTCATATGGAAAAGCCTCAACCCCGCTACGTGCATTAAGAGAGAGAGCCTTATGATACATTTAGGTTCTCGAAATTCTCAAATCGCTTTGGATGGTGTTAAATTGAGATTCTCAACTTTAATTCATGTTCTCTTTTTATATGCGTATTAAAAGTCACAATAAATTCATCACCCCTAGTAATAGAATCGTTGAATTATGTCTCACCACATTAATGGTATTAAATTGAGAATCTAAATCTTCAAAAAAAAATTATGCTTATTATGAGAGGTCTCAATAGTTGCAACTCACCTAACAATTAAGTCCATTTAATTTCTTTGATGTCATTTTCGTTTATTTGTTCATTTTAGAACAAGTTGAGTAAAGTTTAATATTTGCATACATTTGAAAAAGACAAATGAAAGAGGAGAGCCAAGAAAACATGAGTCGGTGAACCGATAATTAACTCTAGAAAGGAAAAAATCATGACCCAATGGTCTGCAATCATTTAAATCTAATTATTTTTAAGGATTTATTTAAGAGTTAACTATCAAAAATATATTTGAAGATTATTTTTTTTTTGTGAATTTTACATTTTAATAATCATTTCTTTTTATGTATACACATTTAATTTAATCATCCGTTGTTACTTTTTGTTATTTGAATTATCTTCATCGTTTAAGTAGAAAAATAAAATATATAATAATTAAGATAAATTTTAATATATAGACGATGGATAATCCATATAAGAAAAAAGGAATAATCTTATTTTATTAATAATCGACTCTATAACTTCTTCAATAAACACTAATTTTTCAAGCAAGTTTTGATTTCAAAATATCGAGGCTGACTGCCAAATCAATTGGGGGGAAGGGGGTCTAGAAAGCCCTTTTTATGAAATTTCTGAAAGGTGTGACGGACGGTGTGTATCAAGCCCGAAACGAATATTGACCATCAATTACTAGTAATTGGGGCTTCATGCAGGCGAGTTGCAGCCTGCATGATATCATTGATAAAATTTGTTTTCACTATTTTAATTAAGAAAAAAAAATATATACTTCTCATTTCTAAAGAACTTATTTCTTCAAAGAAAATATTTTAATTGAAAATAATAATAATAATAATATTTTTTAGAAAATATGACAGCAAATTAAAGTGTAACCGATGGTGGAGCCCACCCAAAGTTAACAAAATATTCCTCGAGGATATGCCATGAGAAACTTTATTATAAATTTGTTTGTTGTTATATTGGCATGTCAGTTCGTATATATGATAATGTCTAATCCATATTGAGTCACAACGTTGGTACTAGATATATAATTAGGGAAATAGTGTGTGCAATATTATTTTTCTTTTATTTTTTATTTGTGCCTGGTAAAAAAAAGATATATTTTGTATTTTTTAAAAGTTAAAATTTTATGTCAAGTCAAATTATATCGAACAAAGTTGAGGGAGTGAGTATACATATGGAGTAGTTTTTCTTATTTCAATGATCACTTGTTTATGATTAAGGAAATGAACAATTTGTCAAGTCTTTTGTCTCATTGGATTATGTTGGCATATTTTTAGTCTCTGATCAATAATGTTTTTCACATGCAAAGAGGTACAGACAAACACAAAGATTAAATACATGTTTATTGCCCATGCTGTGGTTAATATGACACTTAATATTATTTTAAGACTCTAGTTAGTACTTCATTGAATTAAAACGCTATTTTTTAGTTCAAGGTTACACTAAATATGGATGTTAGTTATAGTACATTTTAATATTTTTAAATTTTATTTGTGAAATATTGAGTATATTATAGTAATTATCAAAATTACTCTTTCAATTAATTAAACTTTAAATATGCCAAAACAATATCACATAACACTAAAATGATTTTTTTTGAAAAAATTATTGAGGAACTAAAGAAGTGCTCTAGTATTATCTCCCAAAAACAGTACTTTCTTTGTCCCATTTAATATGACACCATTTCTTTTTTAGTTCGTCCCAAAAATAATGTTATTTTACTATAATTAAAAATAATTCAATTTTAAAATATCTTTTTTTATTCTTAATGAAATAATTTTCAACCAAACAAATATCTAAGAATTGTTTTAGACCATAAATTTCAAAAACCTTTAATTTTTTTCTTAAACATCGTTTCAATAAAAAAAAAGTGTTACGTAACATAAAATAGGGGAGTATAAAAATTAAAGAACAGATGGCCGACAGATAACGAAGTCGACGTGGTAGTTATAGGAATTAATACAAGCCTACAGAGTCGACGTCTGCGGCTTTATTTGTGTATAATATTTTAATTAAAGATTTATTTTATTATATTAATATTATTAATAATTTTATGTAATTTTAAATTTAAATATTATTATTTTTTAATCAAATATATATGTAATAATTAATTATTAAAATAAAATATTTATTCTTAATATAGATATCAAATAAAATGAAATTAATTAAGTAGTTTCTGTGGGACACCCATGTCTATTTTCGAGTCATTTTCAGAAAATGACAAAGCAAAAACGAAAAGGTCGCATGGGAGTAAGACAATTCGAAAGTGAAAGATAATGGAAATATGAGCTGCTCTCTGCATAAAAAAAAATAATACCATGATAGAGTGGTGAGACTGTTTTATCTTCAATTAGACATGTTGATTCTCGGAATTAAGTCGGGGTATAAAGAAAATCTTATTGAGAGTGTCACTCTTGAATGAGCTCTGTAATGTGGATTCAATTTAATTGGGACTTCAATATAGACTCTGAACATCGAATAAAAAATCACAAAAATAAAAAATCTTTATAACTATCTACACAAAGTACACGGGATACTACTAACTTTACAGACAATTGTTTCACAAAAATGTGTTATAATTTAATCAATTAATTAACACCAAAAAGGTATAAAGGTTGTCTCGGGATAAATAGGATAAATAGAATTCCTGAATTCTTAATTAGAGACTTCGATTTGAATTTTAGGTATGAAAAAAAAAACTTATTTCGTACATCCAACTTAAATGGATCTTATACCGTATATTTGAATTTGTCTATAAGGTATTACATAATGAATTCAAACTTAATGATAGATATATAGCTTTACAACTTTACAATATTACATTCGAAAACTCAAGTCGATCGATTGAGGATAATACGTACAAAATCATTTATTTATTTATATATATATATATATATATATATATGTAGATGTTACGTTTTGGCAAGAATAATATTTGTTTTTTTGTTTTTATGATGGGTAGATGGAAGTTGTTTGATATGTAGTCCTATTTCTTTTATCTGGTTCAATTTTGTGACTTTGGATTTTATGAGATAAAATAGGACAACAAATTAATTATATATATACATATTTCATCTACTAATACATAATGACATAATATTTCTGTTCTTTTTGAAAAATGAATATAAAAGTTGTTTACAGCTTGCTGGCCCAAAATTTTCTTAACAAGGACAAATTATAGGATTCTAGATGCATTTGAATTTCTCAATTTATTTATAACAAAGAAAAATGATTGGCTCCCAGAAACATTAATTTATTAATTTGTCGCTGGTTTAAGTTCAACAAGTTATTAATTTAGCTACCATGTTGATTATTAATAAATAATTTTTGGTATTTAAATAGGAATCTGCATATTATGTAGCTCCAAATTATTCACCGTAAGAATTGTTAATTAGTATACTTAATACTTTCATTCTTCTGTCTTATTAAATTGTTCACAAGTCTTGTAGGAATTAAGAACATGCATTTATATAATTATATTCATAAGTTATATATCGTAATTTTTGGTGTAATTTTCGTTCTTTTATATTAGAGTTAAATGTCAAAAACACACCTAAAATATCTCATTTTTTTGAGTTTCATACCTAAAATATTGAGCGTATGAGTTTCATATACCTAAATTATCACTTATTAGTTTGAGAAACACTCAACTCAAACTGACTTGTATATGCCACATAGGACGCATGTTCTATTTGTTCAACTTTATATATACATGATTAAGTATTTACTTGTGCATATCCAAAATTCAACGTAATTTAATTTTAAGTTTCCACTTATGCACATCTAAAATCGAAAAATATAAATATAAATTGAGGTCAAATTAAGAGGTACGTTTATATGTTATATCGAAAAATAATTTTCCCAAACAATTTGTCTTACTTAATTGACTGTCGATGTTTACTCACGGCCTTTATCACTTGATTTGCTTTGGCAGTTACTGTGTTAATAAAGGCAAATCAAGGCTGTCCAACACATTCTTCATTTCATACTACTTGTTGGAATATTTATACTTCTTTTGTATATGGATATCGATTAAATTTGGATTCACATCGAGAAGTCTTTTTTCATATTTGGTATCTGTATTGGAGCTCGATTAAATTTGGATTCACATCGAGAAGTTTCACATTGGAGGTAAAATGCTCTCTAACAAAGGTGACTCTGTACCCAAAGGGACTTGAATCCGAGGCCTTTTGGTTAAGAATGAAAAAGTACTCACCACTCCATCATAACCCTTGTTCGTTGGAATATTTGTACTTTATATAGTGTCTTATTTACTTGCTTGACTTATTTTTCTTTCACATGAAAATTCTGAATATTCACGGGCAAAAGGTACAGAAAAGGATCATAAGTATAAAAGATTTAGACTATAAAATATTGTATAATATCAAATAACTGGTTAATTTATATATAATAAGTTCTCAATTTATTCTGCAAGTTACCAAATTGGATTTTGATATAAAAGGAATCACTTACGACTTTAATTTGTGATGAGCTAAATATTTCATCATTAATCTATCGCTAAATGACTTGTGCTATTTAGCTATATAATGTTTTGATCACTAATTTCTTCAATAGGTGCAACGTGCCAACGTCCATAAGTTCAAATCATTAGAACCTGTTTGCGTATGAACAAATAAAAAAGAAAAGAAAAGGAATTTGAAATACAAATTATAAGCCTAAATACAGTTCATGTTGTCTCTTATTTTCTGTTCTTTTTACTGAATAGATAATCTAGAAGTAAATTATTTCGAATATTAAAAAATAATTAAAATATTCATCTGAAGTTCAAATTTCTTCGTCCAAACAGGATAAGCATTAGTGGTGCAAGTTAATTATTTCATGAACTTTTGACCATACTTGGTGTTGAATGTTGATTATCAATAATTACGCATTACTAATAATCAATTAGTAATTCAGTATTAAATATTGGCACACTCGATAAATGTGATTATTTTTTAAATAGTGGGTAAAGAATTAGTGGTGAAATAGATGGACAAATTGACTATTAAATTTTTTAATTAATTGTTGGATCATCAACATAGTCCCCAAAATATATAAACTATTTTCTATGTCCCAAATTGATGTTCAAAAATAATTATCATTTAGTCATCAAATTCTCTTTTTAAATTTTTTTTTATTTATGCAACTAATTATTGCTTAAGCATTTCATCTAGTAGCCCCTTTTATTTTCAACTTACATGATTATAAATCAAAGTAGGCCATGTCATTGAAAATTAAGAGATGACTTACCTTTTAGTTCTTTTAATATGAACCTATATTTATCGAATAAATTAACTTTTAGTATTCTTTCAATCGAATAAACTAACATGTTTTGTAAATTATTAAAACAAAGTTAAAAAAGAAGAAGGTATCTTTAGTCATAGAATATGTTGATTGAGTTCCATGAATCACAAAGAATTTGGCAACAACTCCCCAAAAGGAACAAATCATTTCACACGTTCGATCTTGGAGTTGATGATTTGCTAATTTAATATGTACATAATTTGCAATATGAAAAAAACTTGTCAATATGAATTATGAAATAGTTAGAATCATCTACTTTTAATTAGATATTTTGATTTTGAGTTGTAAATAAAAAAAATTAAAATGTGTCACTCTAAAAGAATCCTATAAAATACAAATTCAAATTTAATCGAGATTTAACGTAAATTTAGAGGAAATTAAAAATATATATATATATTTTTTAAAATAATAATATATTTTTAGAAGAATAGGGGGTGAAAGTCCACGTGGTAGTTAGGTCAACACAGGCGGCTTGGAAGTTTCTATAAAATAGTCGACTTGTCTACATATAGAGCCACTTTCACAAATAAAATTATAAACAAAAAAAAGAAGAGTTAAAAATAAAAAAATTGAAAGTGAAAGCAAGTGGAAATATGAAGTGCACTACTTTAGCTGTTTTATAATTTCAATCCAGACAAAAATCATATGCAGTCTTCCATCTCTTGTCCCCTATCTATAATAATAATAATAATAATAATAATAATAATATGTACGTTAGTTGATTGAAAAAAGGAAAGAAATTCATTCATTCAATTATTTTTTATTTGGACTCATGGTAAAAATTTAAAATTTTAACTTTCGAAACCCTAAATTGGGACTAAGAAATTAATAACACCAGAATTATAAATCACGTTTTTAGCAATAAGGCACTACTAATCAGTATCTAGTTATACATGATATTAATTAATGAATAATCTACTGAATTATTTAATATTGTAACTTACATTAAATGTTTGTATAACATAAAAATGGTAAATCCTATCGTGTTAAACATATTATATCATTGCATTGTGGAGCGTTAAGGATAAACTGAGAAAGTTGAAATTTGAAATTTAATGCTAAAAATAGAAAAGACAATTTATTTTAACCATATTAAAAATGGATTTAAGTTTTCATGGTTAACGTATTTTGTTGCGGTTTAGTAATAAAAAATACATTTTCTAAAAAGAAAATTCTAATAAATAGACCTTAAATATGACATGCCTTATAATAATTAGATAAGAGTAATATTTAAAATATCTATCCCTTTGCTATAATATATAATAAAAGCATTTTAAAAAGAAATTTGTTTTAATAAATAAATAAAAAGTAGTAATAATTACGAGCACATAAAAGAATTTTTCATTAAGCTTCAAGTACTAAAATGCTATAATAGTATTAGGGGAAAAAAAATAGATTATATATAATAGGGTGATAGTTATAGAAAACAATAAAGTGGCAATACTTACGTATGTGACACTGCCATAACTAACCTAAGGTGGATTAGTTATTTGTCACATGAATAATTTGCACCATATGCTTTTATATTTCGAGATTTGTTTGTTCTAAAAAGAAAAGGAAATTTGCTAATTTAACACCTATAACAGCTCAATGAGCCTAATTGAGTATGTTATTATATCGTATTAAATTATTATATCGTATTAAATTATTACATGCCAACGACAAGAACAGGCAAAGAGCTAACATTATTGTTAATTCTAATGTCAATAGGAAGATTCTTTTACATCTTGTCATATGAGTGTTAAAATTTTGTATTGTATTAAATTGTTATTTTAAATATAATTTTCGTAATATTTTATAAATTCTCTATTATATTATTAGATGACAAAAAAAAGATATAATTATTTATGTTTTTATATTTATCACGATAAGACAATTTTATTGATGGTAAACAACTTCACATATATCCTGTTTTATTATTTTGTTTTTATTTTAATATGACAAAAATTAAAAGCTTACGGAATTGAAGATTGCTGCATTTTAATAATTGATTATAACCAATTAAAAGTCAAACAAATTATCATTTGAAGATTTTGTATTATTAAAGTTTATGTTCCGTTATTGAAGGAAACGAAAATCCTTTTATTTATATGTACCAAAAAAAGAAAATCCATTTCTTTATTTTACAACACAGCAAAATCATTTTCTTACAAGTGGAGACACAATATGTAAAAAAACATAAAGAATTAATGTTTAAAAACACACCACAATCATTATTTTTTCCCCTTAATTTTCTACTTAAGTAACTATTTATTTTTTAAAATCTAAATTATCACCATTTGCTAACATACTTCATACTTAATTAGATATGTTTTTGTAAAACAATGATTTTTGTCCAAACATAATCTCAAAAACTACCTAATAAGAGAAAATTGTACAAAGCGATCAATTATCCAATATTCGATTCAAGAATGTTGACATTTTTAATATATGGATAATGATAATTCAGATTAAAAAACAAAACTAATAGTTGATATATGAAATTCGTGAAATAATTGGGTTTCCGTTTTTTTAATTATAGGTTGAATAAAGAAATAATTTAAACAGTAAGATATATAATGTGAACGCCTATAATTTGTTAGAATTGGCGCTCTTCATACTCGTCTCCTTCACACGTTTTTCTGAAGGCGGAAGAAAAAAACTTCTCTTCGTCAACTTCTTCGTCAGCTATGGCGGCGCTATTCAATTGCCGGCCGGAACTTATCCACTTCTTCTCTATTTTCTCCTTCTTCCTTCTCTTCCCCGTCGCTTTTTCCGACGAGCTTCAAACACTTTTATCCATCAAATCCTCTTTATCAAACCCCACCACCAATGTATTCCAAAATTGGGAACCCAATACTCCTCTCTGTAAGTTCACTGGCATCACATGTAATTCCGATGGGTCAGTCAAAGAAATCGAGCTTTCGAGTAAAAAAATTTCTGGGTTTGTTCCTTTTGATAAAATATGTTCACTTAATTCATTGGAAAAGCTCTCTCTGGGTTACAATTCACTTTCTGGGGAAGTTACGGATGATTTGAACAAGTGTGTTAGCTTGAATTACTTGGATGTTGGTAATAATGAATTTACTGGGTATTTCCCTTATGTATCTTCACTCAGTGAGTTAACCCATTTTTATGCAAATAACAGTGGGTTTACAGGAAAATTTCCATGGAATTCTTTTGCGAATATGAGTAATTTGATTGTGCTTAGCCTTGGTGATAATCTGTTTGATCGGACACCGTTTCCTGAAGTGATTTTGAAGCTTAATAAATTGAATTGGCTCTACTTATCGAGTTGTGAGCTTGAAGGGGAAATTCCTGAAGAAATTGGAAATCTTACAGAGCTGATTGATTTAGAGCTGTCGATGAATCACCTTACTGGTGAAATTCCTTCTGGAATTACGAAGCTGAAGAAATTATGGCAGCTTGAGTTGTATGAAAACCAGCTTACAGGGAAGTTGCCGGTTGGATTTGGGAATTTGACAAGTCTTGAATATTTTGATGCTTCGGCTAATAATCTGTACGGTGATCTGTCGGAAATTCGAAAGTTGAATCAATTGGTAAGTTTGCAGTTATTGCAGAACCAATTTTCAGGGGAAGTACCAGCAGAATTGGGAGAGTTCAAAAAGCTGGTGAACATTTCTTTGTACACTAACAAACTCACTGGTCAGCTTCCGCAGAAGTTGGGTTCTTGGGCGAATTTTGATTTCATTGATGTATCAGAGAATAGTTTCACTGGTCCAATTCCACCGGACATGTGTAAGATGGGGACGATGAGAGGATTATTGATACTTCAAAACAATTTCACTGGCGGAATCCCTGAAAGTTATGCTAATTGTACAACAATGACGCGGATTCGAGTGAGCAAAAACTCACTCTCCGGTGTGATTCCTGCAGGAATTTGGGGGCTACCAAAGCTCGAAATCCTTGATGTTGCAATGAATGAGTTTGAAGGTACTATTACTTCTGATATTGGAAATGCAAAATCTTTAGGTGAAATTGATGCGGCTAATAACAGATTCTCTGGTGAATTGCCTTTTGATATTTCGAATGCTTCTTCCTTAGTGAAAATTGATTTTAGTAACAATCAGTTTTCCGGTGAAATTCCGGGAACAATTGGGGAGCTTAAGAAGATTGGTAATCTTAATTTACAGAACAACAAGTTTTCTGGTTCAATACCAGATTCTTTAGGCTCTTGTGTTTCACTAAGCGACATTAACATGGCTAACAATTTGCTTAGCGGCTCTATTCCTGTTTCTCTAGGATCATTACCGACTTTAACTTCATTAAACTTGTCGGAGAATCAGCTTTCAGGGAAAATTCCGACGAGTTTATCAAATCTGAAGTTAAATCTTCTTGATTTTTCCAACAATCAGTTGACTGGAGCAATACCAAACTCCCTATCAATTGATGCTTATAAGGGTAGCTTTGCTGGGAATAATGGTCTTTGTAGCCAAAACATTAAGAACTTCCGTAGATGTTATGGTGAATCTGGAAAGCCTAGAGAATGGTACACTCTGTTGATATGTTTATTGGTGGCTGTGATTGTGGTGCTCGTTTCATTTGCGGGTTATTTGTTCTTGAAGAAGAAAAGTCATAAGGAACATGAGAGGTCTTTGAAGCAAAATTCTTGGAATACAAAGTCATTCCATATATTGACCTTCACAGAGGATGATATTCTTGATGGAATCAAGCACGACAATTTGATTGGAAAAGGTGGTTCTGGTAGTGTATACAGAGTGCAGCTTTCAGATGGAACAGATTTCGCGGTGAAACATATTTGGACTTCTGATTCAGGAAACAGGAAAATATCAGGAACAACATCACCAATGTTGGGAAAACCAGGGAAGAAATTGAAAGAATTTGAGGCTGAGGTTGAAACACTGAGCTCAATTCGACATGTGAATGTGGTGAAATTGTACTGTAGCATAACGAGTGATGACTCGAGCTTGTTGGTGTATGAATATATGCCAAATGGAAGTTTGTGGGATCGATTGCATACTTGCAAAAAGATGTCACTTGATTGGGAGACGAGGTACGAGATAGCTCTTGGTGCAGCCAAAGGACTGGAGTATTTACACCATGGTTGTGATAAGCCAGTGATTCATAGAGATGTTAAATCAAGTAACATCTTGTTGGATGAGTTTTGCAAGCCAAGAATCGCTGACTTTGGTCTTGCTAGGATTGCTCAAGCTGATTCAACCAAAGATACAACTCATGTCATTGCTGGAACACATGGATATATTGCTCCTGGTAAGAAGCTCATTATATTGTAGTTGATTTTATACGTAGAATTTGAGTATATCTACTTAACACTAACCATGTATTCATTTTTCACCATCGGTAAAATTGACTTACGAAATAGGCAACTCCCCATATCAAGCAATATGGTATCTTGAAAGATATAGTGAAAACTTGCTATAAACAGTTGGATCACTATGTTGCTCGGATCCTTCAAAAATGTCACTGCACCTGTGTTGGTTCCCTCAAAAATAGCGCATTCTTGGAGGATTTGACATGAGTGTGACAACATTTTTGAAGGATCCGAGCAACAATTGAATTGCACTAATAAGAGTGTGAAACAATATTAGTGTTAATTAACTTAGATCCTATCTTGATTATCTATTCATTTGGTCATAGTGAGTGTCTCATTTCTGGCATCCTTTTTGAACTTATTTGAATTGAATTGGTGTTGCAGAATATGGATACACACACAAAGTGAACGAGAAAAGTGATGTATATAGTTTCGGAGTTGTATTGATGGAGCTTATATCTGGGAAAAGGCCAATAGAATCCGAATACGGAGAGAATGGCAACATAGTTACATGGGTGAGCAGCAAATTGAAGAGCAAGGAAAGTGTATTAAGCATAGTGGATTCAAGCATTCTTGAAGCTTTCAAGGAAGATGCAATCAAAGTCTTGAGGATTGCTATTGTATGCACATCTAGGCTTCCCACATTAAGGCCAACAATGAGAAATGTAGTCAAAATGCTGGAAAAAGCAGAACCTTGCAGATTGGTTGGGATAATTGTAAGCAAAGATGATGGTAGTATCAAGACAGAACAATTGAAGGATCACACCAAGATGTAATTAGATCCCCCGTCTTTGCTCGTTTCACTCTTCAACCTGATCTCTGTCCTCCATGGAACGTCGAATCTTGTAGCAGTATGTAAAGTTTTGAAGATGGCCTCTTGGCCTTGTAACATATAGTAGAAGCTAGATCCATACTAGTATGTGGAATTAGATTGAATTTAGAGATGCATGGCATAAGTGCTATAAGATGTAATACTTGTATGTGCTAAATAAAAATGGTTTAGTTATTCAAATCCCTTTTCACCCTGCAATATTTGCTTTGTTTCCATAAAAAAACATCTAAGTTATACTTATCAGCATCCAAACTTTAGTGATTATATCAAATCAATAAATACATGACAGATATATGCACATGCATTTTACCAAAAAAAAGGTTTGGTCCCCTTCAAATCCTGATAGAAATTGGAAAAATTTCCTCGATTGGTTTGTCTAATTAAGAGAAGTGAGTTAGAAAATAGTTACGTCTTTCTTGTCATGTCTATATATTCCAATAGAGAAAACTTGACAATACTAACACGTAAAAGTCTTAATCTTTATTACGTAACTTTTTTTGTGTGTGCATCTTACTAGAATTTTCCTTTTCTTTTCACACAATAGATTAAGTTTGATGAATAAATATAGTAACTAACATTCTTTTGAGTCAAGTGTAGAGAAGTCTTACAATTCTTTGAATAATAATTTCTTAAATAACCAAGAGCTAGACTACAATAAAGACAAATTGGCATTTATTTAATAAAGTAAACTAAACCAAATAAATAAAACAAACCTAGAATCACATGGGTTGTGGTGGGATGGTTATACAAAAAAAAAAAGGAAAATGAAGCTGGAAAACCATTTTTTCTATTGTAGTTTGTACAGATGGAAAATAATAGACGGTAGGGAAAATATGTCTTTTCTTTTTATTTTTCATTCGATGCTCGATATCTGCATTGGACATTGATTAAATTCAGATTCGTATATGTAACATCCGACAATTTGAAATAGCTAAGAAGAGGCTTAGAATTTGAAAATTTTCATTTTTGGAAAGGATTTGAAAATCTGGAAATTTTTTTTGGCTAAGTGTGGAAATCAGTGATTTTTTTGGCCAACTTTGAGCAGTCATAACTTCTAGCTCAGGATGAGTTAGGAGTAGTTCCAGTTATGGTTGTGAAGCTTGTGGAATGATCTTTCCAACGCCGCTGAGTTTGCTCAATTCCGAGTTCGTATGAGCGAGTTATGGCCCTTTGAAAGTTGGGCAGTTGACAAGGAATCCGTCCGGGAATCATTAAGGGCATTTTGGTCTTTTCCCTAGCTATTTCTTTTAAGGATATATTGTTGTGTTAGGCTGATATTTGGATCTTTTGTTCCATTTTGAAAAGAGTGAGAACTAGGGCTTGAGAGTGAAGAAGAGGAGAAGGAGAAGAGAAGAGGAGATCAAGGAGTTTCCGTCGTGGAAATCATCGGAGGTGATTCCTAT
>NW_006239155.1:51416-52320 GCF_000226075.1 Solanum tuberosum
ACATTTAGATACATTATTTTGTTTCGTAGCATGCGTAGCAAGATGTAGCGTGGCTAATAGTTAGCTACAAACTTTACATGGTCCGTAACTAAGATTTTATACTTATAACTACAAAATAAAATTGTTTATAGCTGCAATGGATACAAACTTCTGCCACGAAAAATATACTTATAGCAAATTATTTTATTCTTGTGCCACGATAAATAAAATTTGTATCTATCTTTATAAAGTAGCCATAAGGGGTTGTATTGTAGCAAAAGATTCAATTTATTTGCCACGGATATTTAAACTTTGTGTCTAGTTCTATAACTGATCTCGTGGCAATAATACTTATATTTAGTTATGAATCAAAAAATTCATAGCTATAACTCAATGTATTTGCCACAAATTTTTTCATATTGTAACTAACAATTCATATATCTAGCCATGAAATATCAGCGTTGAAGCTTAAGAAAATCTATTTGCTATAAAAAGTAATTCTTTAGCCATGTTCTCTATACGTGGCAATTATAGGAGTATAGATATAGCTACAAATTTAAAATTTCATAACTAAAATTTCACACTTCATTGTCACAACATATAAATTGTAGCTAAAAAAATCTTCATTTTTTAACAAGATATTTTTGTGGCAATTATATATTCTTCACAAGATATTTTTGAGGAAATTATATATGTTTTTCAACCTAATAAAAAAAAATTCATAGCTACAAATTCATACAATGTAGTTTCTATTTAACATGAAATTTATATTAAAAATGTGCGAAATATATTGAATTGTATAATAAATACAATACATGGAGAAAAATACTTAATAATGATTCAACAATGTCATTCAAAATAGTGAAACATCATTTTATTCAAACATATAAATATTCTTTTACAAGACATAATAGCTATTTTTGTC
>NW_006239155.1:52672-54740 GCF_000226075.1 Solanum tuberosum
TAAACAATACAATCAACCAAGAGTAACTGTATTGCTAATATATAGTTTCATTGATTAAAAATTATATACAAAAAAATAAAAAAGTGAAAAAGATAAATTCAAAAATTGACAGAAATTAAAAAAAAAAGGAGAAGAAGAAGAACGTACTTGTTTTAGATGTTACTGCAAAATGTTAGAACACCAAAAGATGAAATTAGAATAATGTATTAAAATAAAGAGAATTAGTGATGTTAGGGTGATTTTACTTCCTTTTGGGTGCTAGTTTTATTACGTTTTGGCTTAATTAAAATAGGAAAAGAAAGAGCTAATTTAGGCATAAAATAATGAGAGGGAAAAAGTTTGGAGGGAAATATTTTTACTTCTATTTTGATTTTTGTGTATTCGTGGATTTCCCTCCTAATAACTAGAATAATAATAAAAAGTTTCATCACTTATTTAAATAATGTTATTTAAAATCTAAAATTGATATGTAGATTTTTTTATTTAGCTAGGACCTTATCATATCCAAAGCTCTTTTTCTCTTAGAGAAGAGAACTTTGTTGTCAATTCAATGATAAATATGATTAATGAGATTTTTCTATTTAGTTACAATATTTGTTTGTCATTAAAATTTATTTATTTTACTAGTGTTTAGTGTGCGTTTGATCATATTTTATTGTAAAATTTGAAAAAATCATAGGTTTTATTTTTAAAGTGAATAAATATTTTGTGTTGGTCAAAGTGAATTTTTTTCCTCTTTAGAACAGAATGACTCACCCAAAAATTGGCCGAAGAGTGAAAAAAAGAAGTGAAAACACCTTTTTTGTTGTTTTTTTTTGAAAATTCTAGAATTCAACTTCAAGTTAGATTCCAAAATTTTTATGATCAAATATGTCTTTCAGAGTTCAACTACCAAAAAGTGAATAAATTGCATAGCCAATCGTTCATACATATTGAAAATACAAAGATAAGAATTAACTATGTTATTAAATGCAATAATATCTTATATTTGAAAGGGAAAAGGGTCTAAAAAATACTCTAATTTTGGCCGAATATGCTGTTACGAAACCAGACTTTATGGAGGACATTTTACCCCCCTCCACCATTTAATAGTGTATTTTAAAGATATATATGTGCCCATGTGGATTTCCACGTGGACACATTATTATTTATAATTATGCACTATTTATGATTTCCATGTGGGTACATATATACCTTTAAAATACACTATTAAATAGTGCAGGAGGGTAAAAGGTCTTTTCCAAAGTTCGGTATTGTTACAGCAAATTCGGTCAAAGTTCAGATATTTCAGACCTTTTTCCCTATTTGAAACTTACAAATATATTTATCTGTAAAACTGAATTAAATTGAACAATGAGCACCTATTACTACACCAAAATATGTTGTTTTGATACAATAAGTTCGAATCAAATAACAATTCGCAAAGCACTAGTCAAGATGAAGTTTGTGGTGGAATTAGTGAAGTTGATAATATTTAAATTTGATATAATTAATCGATCAAAATTAATTGAGCATAACTCCTATTTATTTTAAATATATTTAAAAATATATATATTAAGATCTTGTAAGATAGAATGTATAACATCTCTAATTAAATTAGTTATATAAATGTATTGTTCGATAGAAGAGGTTCGGAAAAAAAACATGTAGCACCCCAAGATTTACATTTCACCCCGTATCAGATAAAATGTCTCACCTTAATTGTGCTCACACTTTTTAAATAATCAATAATAAATAATATTGTAGTTATCTTTTTTGTCAATTGATAAATTATTTAATTAATTTGATAATTATGAAATTTGAACAAAAGAAAATTACATATATTATTTCCTTTGGTTTTTTTACCTATCCACTTTGGACGTTCCACGTTTATTAAAAAAATGATTGATATGACTATTTTACAAAAATATCCATATT
Source organism: Solanum tuberosum (assembly GCF_000226075.1). Taxonomy (NCBI): domain Eukaryota; kingdom Viridiplantae; phylum Streptophyta; class Magnoliopsida; order Solanales; family Solanaceae; genus Solanum; species Solanum tuberosum. The sequence continues at coordinate 54,590 of NW_006239155.1, forward strand.
CATTGATCGATGTTTAGGTCTTGATTTTTTTTAGAAATAAGTAATTAATATTAAAGGTAAAACATGATTTTGTTTGTATAGTTTTTTAAGTAAAAAATGAAATAAAAAAATAATATAATTATATATATACATATATATTGGGAACCAAAGT
>NW_006239155.1:56085-63781 GCF_000226075.1 Solanum tuberosum
CATTTATTTTCCTTTTGTAAGTGTAAATAAAATTTATAAATTTTAAAAAAATTAAATGTAAATTAGTAAAGCTATCATTTTATTTATAATTTCTTACGAAATTTGTAAAAAAAAATAGCATAAATTTTGATACTAATTTCAAAAAGAAAATATAACGGAAAGAGCATCAATGTTTTTGATAAATAATTACATAAGTTTTTATACTAATTTCATGAAATTAAAAAAACGGAAAGCATCCATAAATACCTATATAAATACATATTCTTTCCGTCAATTTATACGATATTTTATTCTTGAAATTCAAGCTAGGTGAAATTTTTCATCACTTTAACCTTTTTTATTTTTCTTGCTATTTAATTTTTGTGGACTTCTCAAAAATATACGATACTATAAAAAATTTATAAAAAAAATATGCTTTGTATCTTGCTATCAACATCTTGCTCCATGATTCAAATTCTTTTCTTACCTACCGAGCATGTATCAAAAAACAGTTTATCTACTTTATAAAGATAGAAGACGTAAGGTCTGCGTACCTTGATCCTAACCTCTGCAAACCCCACTTATAGAATTACACTGTATATGTGGTATTCTTGTAAATAATTATGAAGATTTTTTAAATTTTATAGGTTAAACAGTGCGTACATATAGTTTCTTTCAAAAATGCAAATCATTAATATCTTGGTGATGATTTTTTGAACGCAATTCTTGAATATCAATGTTGTGATCTATGATAATTGAGGTAATTAATATGATGCTATGGATCTCATACAATTTTTCCTTTTTGATTTGATAGTATGGAGAGTGATACAAGGATAATTCAAGAGAGGATAAGCAACAAGAAGTTGAACAAACTTAGACTAGGAATCACCTTTTATTGTGATGAATGTGTGGGTATGGTAAAATTAGGTTAAGCTCCGTTAAGCTTTTTATGTTTACTTTGAATGATATAATGTGTTTACTTTGGGAATGGAGGTACTTTTATTTTTCTACTTTGAAGAGCCTTTTGGACTTTTAGTTACTTCAAATTTTTCTATATATTTATGTTATTTTTAGACTTTTAGTTACTTCGAATTTTTCTATATATTTCTGTTATTTTTTAAAATATTATTACACTTATACGAATAGGCCTTAAGTTGAGGTCTTAATTGTAGTACAAATGAAAAATTGAAACGATAATTTTGATTTTTTTCTGGCAATGAATATGTAAGCTCCCCTATGAGTACATCCCTTTGTAGTTTGGGCTAAGCAAATACCAAATTGAACTACCACTAAAATTTCTGAGCCATTTCTGAAAAATGTGTCATCTTATGACTGTTGAGTATGATTTCAATAATGTCTTTGTTTTGCAACAATAGAGTTCTATAATAAAGCTTATAACAATTTTAGATTTGATGCTAGCTCTCTTGCAAGTGCTCGTCTATTAGGGAGCATCGTGAATTGAGCATGAGAGATTCTAATGATGTATTTATCGTAGTACTTATACTTCTGAAACTTTTACGTATTTAGGGAGCATTGTTAATTGAGCATGAGAGAAATTCTAATGATGTATTTATTGTAGTACTTGTACTTTTGAGCCTTTTATCTATTTATAAAAATAGTTTAGCAATATTGTATCCTGTTCTTTTATTTGTATAGCAACAATATTTGTTCATTATAATCAAACTACGATAGAGAAAAGTTATAGTTTTTTCAAAATCATACCCGTTGGGCCCGTGCATAGCACGGGAAATTCTTATCTAGTCTATATAGAAATGCCAAGTCATGGACGACCAAGGGCAAAAGAGTCATTTTGCTTGATAAAAAATCTTTCTTACTTTTCTAATATACTTCTAGAAGAATCGGGTCTCCTCTGTTCCAACAAAATAAATAGAAAGACATATCTTCTGTTCCAACTTAGAATAGGATTGCTTACTTTGGTCCTCTTCTGTTAAAGTTTTCGGTATCATTTTCTTTCTGTTCTCTTTCAAACTTATCAAGTTCATACTTAGACTCATGCTTGTTCTTTCTTCAACATTGAATTCCTTTCTTTTGTTTATCTTTTTCAGCCTTTTTTTTAAGGAATACGTTTTCAATTTTCTCAGTTGAGCGATCTAAAATGTTAGATATCAATTGATGAATTCTGTATGTAAACAGTTCTCAAACACCATTGTTAGCTAAGCAATGAGAGGAAACTGAAACTTTTTATTACTAAAAGAATGAATTGTGTTACAAAGATACACACTGCAGAGTATATAGGCTTATACACAGCTGGTAACTAACTACACATGCCTAACCAACTTCTAACAACTAAATCAAAATATATCTAGATAGGACAATCAATAACTATGCTTCAAGTAATTCCCATTTCATCATTAATTTTGCCTAAATTTTGTTCCGTGTGTGTAATGTTTATGACTTCTGCTTTTAGTTATCATGTGCAATATCATAAGTAGCTATGTTTTACCATGTTATTACACTGTTGTGATTGTATTTAATAGAATCAAGGAGTTGCTTCTAATATAGTATTGGAAGTTGTCAAAGTCTACCTTTATGGAAAGGGAACTATTGTTTGTCGTTTCACATCAAAGCTATTTTTTTATCCATTAATTCCATGAGATACTTATCACCTCCTCCAATACACAAGTTCCAGGTAATTCTGTCCACCATAATTAACCTGTAGAATATTCATAATTTTTCCTCTTGAGCATTAATATGATAGTTAGCGTACGTAAATTAATAATAGCTTACACTAGCTCAATTAAACTTAGTTTTTGATGAATATTGATATTGTGCTCTTTGAGAGACTTGAGAGTAATTTTTCTGTTGCATTGATAACAAGTAACAAAAATTATAGTCCTTAAGTCCACACATATGTTTACAGAACATTACTGTGGACTATTGTCTATTTGATTCTCTCACCATCAATTCATGTAAAGATAATCTGTGTGAATTGCTTTTGCGAAGTGTTTCAATATGTCGATTTATTCTTAAAAAGTGTAATCGCTGATTGTTTCAACAACTGATTCCAAGTAATTTGCCAATAAGGTGAAACTCATTTTAACTAATATAAGAATCTTTGTTGTGTTGTCTATACTTAATTGTTATGTCTTTTGAGGAAGTTTTTCTTAGTCGTAGGCCTATAATTAATATTATAGTTCTTGCATTTCTGCACAAAAATTCTGGACTTCCTAATTTATACATTTGTTTTGTAAGGACTCCAACCCTTCATTACATTTTGTGTTTAAGTGGGAAAAATAAAATACACCTTTGACTGATAAGAGAAAAGAGACCATTTACGTTCAATGTTGTTCATGTTTACTTAAAATCACAGCCTATCCGATGTTCTTGATACTATTAAGATTAGTACATTTGTGAAATAGAACCTTAAAGTTGTATTAAGAATGCAGAGCAGATAAAAAGTTATCTTTAGTGCAACGTAAAGGGCAAAGACAATGCTAAATTTTAATTCTATCATGTAAGGTATAGTATAAAGCTGACTCGACTTCAACATTTTGTATGATTTTCAAATTCATGATTTTTCAAAATGACACTCTCCATATATTATTTCCACTCTTCTACAACTCTGTCTAGCTATCTTATCTTTATTGTGGTTATATGAGTAACATGTCATTATTCATGGCTTTGGATATACTCCTCCTTCCTTCTTGAATTTCGTAGACAATATTTCATGCTTCTCATAGCTCTAAAATGTATGAAATTTTCTGACGCCTACTTCTGTGGGTCTCTTTTTTTTCCCTTGATTATAATTTGAGATTATATGGAATGCTCATCATATTGAATAGACACCGGATTACACAAAGAGAGTTAGACTTGATTTGTATTCCAAGAAAATAAAGGAGTACTTTCAAGAATATCTTACTATTTTGAGGTATGATTTCCTCTCAACTTTTGCTCAAATCTTTCTTCTTTTCCTGCTATTTTCATCTTAAATTTTCTTATTTGTTGTGTTCATTCTATGGTGACATTTCTCCGTCTATAAATGGGAAATTTTGGGTTGAAGGGAACTTTGATTTAATACGATTTTCCTTGATATTTTTACTGTCACAGTGAAAAGTGCAAGATCAAAACTAAGAATAAAAGCAAAAAAGGAAACTTAAATATCAAAATTGGCATCTAAGCTGACAGGAGAAAATTTAAGACATGCTTAGCTATGATCTTATTTTGGTTCTGTAACCATAACTGTTGTTTATCCGAAAAATCCTTCTGATTCAGACTCTCAATTAGTGTCTAATCGCTACTCAAAAACGTCCCAAATGGATGACCACTGAATGTTGTAATTGCTGCTTGAGATGTAGGCAAAAGTGTTGATGAGAACATGCTTGCGGCTGTGTTAGTACCCATGTTTGGTGTTGCAGGCTGTTCTTTCGATGTGTCTGGTAAAAATGGATTGTAATAGTTAGTTGGTTTCAATACTGGAATTTGATTATAGTTATTCATATTAGAAATTAGTTTTAGGACACTATTTGAAAACAATGTCAATGAATTTTGATTATACAATTCGTTTAAGTAGAAAGAACTAAAGTTGCTAACATTGTTAGAGGTGGTAGGTGATGCTTTTGTTTGTGGGGTTGCTTCGAATAATACCATATTCCAACCACTATTTGGACCATTTCTTGATATTGTTCTGGAATCTGGATCTTGACTTTCTTGGAAGGCATTGAAAGATGGCAATGACGATGACAAGGTGAAAGTGTCATAGTTAATGTTGTTAGCAGCAGTATTAGACATGGGTTGTACTGACTTTGTTTGTGAGGTTGCTTAAAATTCTAAATTCCAACTATTGCTTGAAGAAGCCTTAGCAGGTAATACATTCGTTCCATTTCTCGACACCTCTTTTGGTTCTAGATGTTCTGAAAAGGTGTTAAAAGATGTTGATGATGGTATTAAAGCTTCATTTAGTACAACTTCCCATCCTTTGGCTGAACTTGAATCCAATGTAAGCTTTTGTTTCATCTATTCTTGTTTAGCTTCTTTATAGTTATGTTCTTTCGCTTTCTCTGCAATAGAATGTTAATTATGATCCGACTGTCTTGCCTTTTGCTGTCTGCTGTGGTTTATATGTTCCTGCCTTTGTGTAGTAATTCAGGGGTGTGGTGAGTATTGCTCTCTTACCATTTTTTTCTTTATAATTTATTCAGGTGTACATGTTGTAAGTTTTTGTTTGTGATATATATTGTAGCTATAATTCATAAATATCAAGTTTCAACATATAAACACACATTAGCATTAATCAATGTTATACTCAATTCAAACATTACTTTAGTTTTTTTTTTCATGCCTTTTTCCTTGGAAAATATTCAGTGAAAAATATAGAAAAGTTACAGAGATAATAGGAATCATAAAATGATTAAAATTTAATAAACACATGCTATAAAAGGGCTAGAAAATGCAGAGTGTATAGATTGATGCCACCTGACTAGAAAAATCTCCTTAAATAAATGTGACAATGAGCAAAACTAATGAAGTTTTTTGATGAAGAATGCAATAGTAAGTAATTTTATCACGCCTGGTTCGATTCGTCAAAGATAATATGTATCTATGTAGCAGGACAATTATGTTTGATGGCTATAAGAACTGGTTGTACGATACAAAAGACTAGCAAAGAATGAAGTTAACATTCTGATTATATTGTCATTTTTAGATGTTATCTATTAGCTGATACAAGTTCTCTTATGTGTCTATTAGCCTATGGCTTTGGGTGGTTTTCCTTTACCGCGGCTCTTAGAAGCCATCATGTAGTTGTATAAACTTAAAGTTTTTTCATTTTTTATTAAGAAATTTTTTCTTTAATTTTCCTTCGTCTTCTCAGGTGATGGCAGATCTTCAGAGTAACTCCTCTTGATGTTATACATGGTGGGATAAGTTATCCTGGGATAACTTGTTCCCAACCAAACGACCCTCAGTGTTTCAGTTGTGCTGATCATATTGTCTCCATCTACAATACAACAAAGTGGAAACAGGCTTGATAGTTTTCTGTTTAAAACTAAATAGTTGATCACCTACACTGAAATAGCAGTAGCAAATGCATATGCTGTTAGAATAGATCATACAAGACTTATATATGTAAACCTTAGATTAATTTGCGCATATGTTCAGATCTCGGTTAGATTAACTTTGTGGCATTGAAGGCTTGGCTTATCTTTACTTCACTAATATAAAGGGAGACTATCAGAAAGCAAAAAGATGTGTTATAATCTTTTGTTACAAACGGCATATAATTTAATTAATTGCCGATTGTTGGGCCCATGCTGCGCATGGGCAAGATTATCTAGTATACATATATATTGGGAACCAAAGTCTATGTCGTACAACTTTGACATATATATGTACATTTATTATACTATTAAGTTAATTATTGCCACATTTTTTGGTACTCGAAACAAAACGTTAATTATGTTTAAAAAATTTATTTTAAATTTATTTTTATGAGTAAATTTTACTATTGCTCCAACTAGTTTCAACACGATCATGAAAAAACTTAATCATTAACTATGAAATTTTATCATAGTAAATAATTTATGACTATATCTTTTAGTATGCCACAATTTTTTGAACATGAAAAATATTTATTTAGCTACGAGTTTTTCTTCCAATAATTTATAGTGGCTAAAAAGTTATTATTAGTACGGAAAATTTATATTTATGGCGAAAAATCACAGTCTTATAAAATTTCATTTTGGCAAAAAATTTATGGCTATATCTTATCGTTATTGCCACAATTTTTTTTATAACTTAAAGAAAACTTATTTATTTAGCTACAAATGTTTCTTCAAATAATTTATTGTGACTAAAAGTTATTATTACTATGAATTTGCAGCAGATAATATTGAATTGCTACGATATTATATTATAGCGAAAACTCTATGGCTATTTCATTTAACTATAGCTACAATAGTTTATAACTTGAAGTAAAAGTATTTATATAGCTACAATATTTTGTGTCAAATAACTTATTGTGGCTAAAGGGTTACTATTGCTACAATGACTTTTATCGCGTGACAATAACGTATAATTAGCTATAGAACTTTGTTGTAACAGTAAAATTATAGCTATTTAGGTCATTATTGCCACAATTTTTAGCAATTATAGCAAAAGTAATGATTTAGCTTTATCAATTTAATTGTCGTGGCTATGAAATTTGACAAATTTTTTGATAGCCACAAATTGTGAATTTTTGTGGCTATTACTAAGTAATAGCTACGATTTTCAAATTCATAGCTTAGATTTCGTAGCTATAAATACATTTTCTTGTAGTGTGTTGGTTTGTTAAAAAATCTTTGTGGTTGTGTTGTTGAAATCCTTGTTGGTGAGGGATGTGATTTGGTGGTGTATTTGAGTTGTAATCTATGGTATGTTGAGGGATTTTGTGCTTCCAAGTGTATGGGCTGAAACCTTGTTTTGGGAGGGTTTAGAGCTAGGAGAAAAAGGAGGACCCCAAAAATAGTCAGCTTCTCAGAAGCAATCGACGGACTAGAGGTACGGTCCGTAGATCGATCTACGGACCGTCGATTCCCTCCGTAGCTCCACACTTAGAATCTTCAAAAATTTAGGTACTGGAACCCTCACAGTATCACTCTACGGATCCACAGTACGGTCCGTAGATCAATCTACGGACCGTCAATGGACACCGTGGTTCCACACTTGGTCAGATTTCCCTGAATTGTCTTCAATCCCTTGCCTGCTGATCTACGGTCAT
>NW_006239155.1:64518-64641 GCF_000226075.1 Solanum tuberosum
AATTATTGTATTTTATATACATCAGTTCATTTGTATTTCTATATACACCTCAGGCTTATTGTATTTTTGCATACACACAGAGTTTATAGCATGTTTTAAACAGTCTTTCTTTATATCGCACTT
>NW_006239155.1:65098-98565 GCF_000226075.1 Solanum tuberosum
TATTCTATTTTGAGACTCGAGTTGCCCCTTGGGCCATATTTTTATCAGTTAAGTTGTTTATGTCTTTGCATGGCATTGAGTTATTCTATTGAGTCAGGTTTCCGCTGAGTTAAGAAAGCCAGGCCAAGGGTTCGCTTGGGGCCAGCAATGGTCTCCGAGTGCCGGTCCCGCCCAGGGTGTAGGCTCGGGGCGTGACAGTATAATATTGCAGGGCCCATTTTGGAGGGCAACACTCCTAACATGATATTTTTCATTTTTAAGGACTCAAACTCGATTAAGAATAAAGTCTTTTTTGTGTTGAAGCGAGGAACAAAGGAAGTCCACTCCTTAGCCCAATAACTTGATAGGCCCAGTAAAATGATGGGTCTCATCAATTGTGTATTTGGGCCTTTGGGAAATGCTATTGCCACTTTTTATTTTATTTTATAAATTATAGGAACCACATATTATAAGTACTAAATAACATCATATCCCTTCTAGTTTTCTATTTACCAAAAATCCCTTAAAAATGATGTTTGCGGGATACTAGCGTTGTGCACGGGATACATGCGGGATACATAGCAGTGTGTACGGGATACATAGCGTTTGATACATTCCACATAGCGGGATACATAACGTTGTGCACGAGATACATGCGGGATACATAGGTAAATAAGGGATTTTTAAATTTTTTGAAATAAGTAGGGATAAATGGATATTAAGGTAAGTAAATGAGTGTAGTTAAGTAATTTGTCCTTTTTTTCCCATTAGTATCCATATTGGAACTTGTAGACTGCGCTTCGTGGTGCGACAGAGTCCGGGCACAACGGGACTCTCACCTTCTCTGGAGCCTCCTTTCAGGGGACTTGCGCCCGAAGCCATTAGGTCAAGGGCACGTCACGCATCGCGTCGCCCCCGCACACTGCAAGGCATTGCACGGGACGGAAGTTGGCCTCCCGTGCGCCTTGAACGCGCGGATGGACAGACTAAATTCGAATTCGCGACGAGAACAATAAAGAGCTCCCTAACAAAGACTACCAATGGGTCACTTCTCATTCAATTGTACTGAAACATCAACAATATGTTCACTGCATGAAACATAACAATTTGATTTGAAATTGAAGTTTTGTTTGGACATATAATAGGAATTTCTTAAATTGTACTCATAAACATGAAACCCCCATAAGTTGTGAAAACTATCAAAAGTTATCTAATTCTTATATAATCCTACCAAGTAAGCAAATCGTAATTTATAAAAAAGAATTGGTATATTCAAAGGTGATACATTGATAAATAACATATCTTCAAATTTCTTTTATAAATTACGGTCTTTGATCACAAACATCAAAATACACATAATTTTATAAAATTCACTAATGACAATAGCAATAACTAGCTATACTTTAATATAATTCTATCTTATGATACACATATCTCTTTAAGGCAACACTACAATAAATTTGGTCTACGGCCACACTAATTCTAAACAACACTTTAAAAGTGTTGTCAAAAGTATCTAAGGTAACACTTTCAAATTGTGACCTTTGTACAATGCTTTTGGTAACGAAGTCTTTGGCAATGCTCTTGAAGTGTGCTCTTTAAAATTATAGGCTTCACCTTTTAAGTGTTGCCAAATCAGAAAATAATTGGCAACACTCATTTATACATATGGCTACACTTTTAGTGGCGGCTATGTGTTGGCGGCCACAAAAACATACTAAAATTTTCTAATAAAATTTGGTTGAAGAAGTATTAATGGCGACCTATAAGATGTTGCTGCTAAGTTCTTTGTGGCGACACCGTTGCTACTAAAAGTTGGTCTTTTGCGGCGATATTTTATGCCGCAGCTAATTCTTTCCTTTTGATATTCAACATTATTTTCGTTTGAAAATCACATTTTTATAATACTTGTGGAGAATTTAGTTTATCGTATATTTGGTCTTTTATTAGGAATTAATGGCACCATTTTTTATTTTTTCAAATGTGATTTTATTTTTGTCTTTCTAATATTTGTGAGGTTGTTTAAAATATATTATTTTACCATATTTTCTTCTCTTTCCATATATTTCAGAATTATTTCATTTAAAAATATTATAAGATAATTAATTAATAATTTAAGGAAATATAACATACGATAATTTTATCTTAGTATAAAATCTTTTGATGATTAATAAATGACAAAAAGTTCCATAAACATTTTTAAAGGACTTCATGTTTTTAAATAATATAGATGTTAAGTATAGTGTAGATAAATTTATAAAGTAATTTTCATAATAGTTTGAATATGATTTTAATTTCTTAAATTAGATAAATAAAAAAAACTAAAGGCGAAAAACAAAAGATATAAAAATATAAAAGAACCCTAATTTCCTCCTGTTTAAAAATGAGTAACTTTCACATATAGCAAACACAAAATTCATATTTGTATGCTATAACAAAGTCTGCATAATTGCGCTCCATAGCAAACATATATATATAATTCGCTATACATATACAAAAAAACAGTTGTATAGTTCGCTATACATATACAAAGAAAACAGTTGTATAATTCGCTATACATATACAAAAGAAAGCAGTTGTATACAAAAGATCAATTGTATAATCTGTGTATGTATAAAACGAGAAAGAGAGAAAGGCAAAAGAAAATTGGGCAGGAAAATATTTGTATTGTATAATTATAAGTGTATAGAACGAAGATATATGTATTTGCATGTGTATATACAATTTTCTCTCGCTTTATATAAATAGAAGCGCAATTTATACATTTCGTTTCTGTTTGTATAAGCGAGAGAGGCGAGGGTGGTGAGCGAGATTTGGGAGAGTGGCGAGTGAGATCTGGGAGAGAGGGGAACGAAAATATATGTATATATACAATTTCCTCTCGCTTTAAACAAATACAAACGCATTTTATACATTTGTGTTTGTATAGAAGCGAGAGAGGTGAGCGAGACTGCTACCAAACGAGAGTGGCGAGCGAGATTCCACCAGGGAGAGTGACAAAAATAGTAATAGTTTGTTATAGGGTACAATTAAATCAAAGTATATTTATAGCATTTAATTTGAATTAATAGTTTGCTATTATATATAATTTTTCCTTTCAAAAACGCAGACATATCCCTTTTTCCCCTAATTCCCTTCTCTCCTTACACCAAATCCCTCTTCAATTTTGTAGGAAATTCGCCGCTTTCTTCCAATTTTTCTTCGCTGCGGTGATTTCTAAATGCTATAAAGCCTTGTGGACTTTGCTCGTCTCCGAAGTTTGACAGAAGCAGCTAGACACGACATGCTTTCTCTCTTGCAATGGGTGAAAGGTATCTTGTTTGGGGTTTTCTTTTTCCACAAATCTTATTCGATGAAACCCAATATAGTTCTTATAAGTTTTATTTTATTTGATCATTTTTGTTGGGTTTCCATTTATCTTAGAAATAATATTTAGTTTAATCTTCTAAAGTTATATGCATAATGGATTGAGTGACTAAAAATGGAGGATGCCAACAAGAATGGCAAGATGTTGAGAATATTGTGGTAGAGTAAAGAACTAAGACTTCCAATTACAGTTTGAAAACTTATGGGTATGCCATTGATGACGAACGGTCCATGGAGTCACTGTTTGTATTTTTGTAGATATTGTTAGCGTGTCACTCATTTTGCTCAACAATATATGAATTGTGGGTTTTTGAATTGCATAGGATGGATACTATATCTTACAATAAAAATATTTATTTGTTAACTTCTACAATATGAAATTATGGCTACATGTTTTTGCATGATCTGTTTGTATTGGCATTTAGAGAAAGCTATTGTTTCTTTGTATGCAATAGATGTCATGGTAATGAGGTGAATCTATCTAAATTCTAAAAGGTTAATCATAATTTGCTATGAGGATAAGAGTGAACATAATTTTTTTTGTGTTTTTAATGTTAACTAATTGAATTTTAGCATGATTGTGAACCAATGAAAATGTGTTAGGAGATTCTACACTTCCGTTGGTCTTTACTAACTTGGTCATCTACCCGTTGTTCTAAACTAGTTTATACAACACTTCAATATTTGAGAGTTATTTGATTCCATTTTATGCACTTAATTTGGAGACTTGAGAGTTGTTGGACTTAGAGGCTAAGATTTATCCAGCGAAGACTCATTAAGAGTTAATTTTGCCTTATGTGTCCCACTATTTAGGATAGCACAAATGCAGAACTTTTGTTTTAGCTTATTAAACTTGTATAGAACCTGTGCCTTCCATCTTAAGCTTCCAAATTTTTGAAACAGTTATATGTTTCCTATCTAGGAAAATCATTTCTATTCATACTTTCTTCAAAAACAAGTAATGAAAATTTATAATCAAATAGATAATCCTATTGTAGTGTTAGTTAAACTATGTCTGAGGGCTATCTTAGGATATAAGCTTTGAAGGATGCTTGATACCTTCCTCTCGGAGTAAATAAAACTTACCTAGAATTCTAAAGATTTTGCAGAGTAAAACAGAATAGACATCTGACATGTTAACAAAGCTAGTGAAACTCCTTTATGTTCTTGGACAATATATGTAGTAGTATACTAGTAGCAAAACTCAAGTCAAGGTCATTCCTCCTATCTTTTACATTTCTAGTTTTTCAATGAAGTAGATGATATAGGATGAGATCTGATTTGTTGTTAAAAGTTTATTCACGCTATTACCTTGAATCAAGTGTCATGTTATAGGATGAGATCTTAGTTTTTGTTGATGTTGATTCACGATATTACCTTGCCCATTATTCATCTTTCTTGTACTCTTATTTCCCGTTAGAAGCTCAGAGATCAGCAGAACATCACATTAGGGGCTTGCTAGCACTTTGAATTTGTTGGAGGAGGCAAAGAATGTTATTGATTCGAATTCCAAAGGTGGACCAATCTTATATGCAGATCTCATCCAGTTTGTTGTAAGGGTTTTAAATGCAAGTTTCTTGTGTGTTAGGCTTCATGCTTCTGCTAAACAAGTTTTGACCGATTGATATTTCAATATGCTAATTACAACAGCTCTCATTCATTTCATTTCTTTCTAGCTGCAACATTAAAATGAATACACTTTGGAGGAGATTTACCAACAAATTCAGGTTCTTTCTTAATATAATTTGTGAGAGATTGTCTGGTTAATTTACTTATATTGTAACCAACAATAAGCAGTCTCTTAAATGTAACAGTTACTGGAGTCTTTCTATCTTTGACTGTTATTTCTTACCCTTTTTCAGCATTTTCTTTCTAAGGTCTACCTTCATTTAGTGCCCACATTTTGTCAAAGGTAAACTTGGTTTTCAAAGCTAAAACTACACTGATAAGTAAACTATCGAATGTGACAAGCCTAAGACAAATAACTTTAGGAGTTCTCTTAAATATCATAATCCCCTCGGTTAATTTATGTGCCTTGCTGAAAAAAAAATCACCCATTTTTCTTTGGTTTGATACAACACAAAGTCCAGTCAAGTCAACCTTTCTTGCTTCTGCAATTAGCAAATGTGGTGATAATGTAGAGAAAGGAACTTTGTTGTAATCTGCTTATGGTTCTAATGTACAAGTTATCTTTATTCGAATGTATTTAAAATCCCTACTTAATGATGAACATGTATCTTTGAACTCCATGAATTTTCCTTTCTATTACTTAGTGTCATGAAGATCCATTCTGAAATGATGAAACAAAATAATAGAGATGTCGCAAGAGAAAGAGGCCTTGAACACTAGTAGAGGAGAGGCAAACAAAAGAGTGCTTAACCAATTTATAATCTTTTCACAACTAAATATTGTGCAGTCTAATATAATGTTTATTCTTTATCATTTTTGGAGTTGCAACATGAAGATCAGTTTTCTATCATGACTTATGAAACTAGGATCAAAATGAAGAGAAATGCCTATCATTCATTTAGTACATGTACAATTATTCGATTAAGTAGTTGTTTCAGGTTATTCACCTCCAAAAAAGAATGTTGTCCTTAAGATTGATTGTCTATAATTTTCTCTCTGCACAGTGAAACAAATTTGATAGGCTATTTGGGAGTTCAGATGCCTGATCCAGAGGGAAGGGTGCCTTGGGGCGATAAAAGCAAGTGTGCAGGAAATGAAAGACGAATTTCAAAGGTGTCGGCTTGGTCACTCTCCAGGTAAAAGACTAGTTATTTTGGACAACATTTGGACCTAGGTATGGTAACATCTTCTTTTTGGGGCACCAATAATTTTGGAAAACTAAAATACAACCAACTAGCTACAGCTTAAATATCGCCAATGAACTTCTTTAGTGGCGACTTTATGGGTTTTTGTGGGGACTTTTATTGCCACTAAAAGTATGATTTCTTGTATTGGATACTCGGACTTTTAAAAAATGTGAATAGATTCTTGTCGAATTTTCCAAAGTAGTGTATTTTTGCAAAATTCGACACGGATGTGTCATCAAAAGTGAAGAGTCTGTACAACTTTGATTTAAGGTCATGTGAATGTGTACTTAAATTTTAATCCAAGTATATGTTTAGGAAAGAATATACAAAACAAAAGTTGTTGTGTGAGATCATGTAGGTAAATTTTTGTTGTTGTGTTATAATAAGAAGTTTTACCCTAATATTTTTGTTTAGATATATATTCTCTATGGATAAAAAGACTAAAATCGAACATGCAAGTGATTTTCGTGTTCCATGGTAATATGAAGCTTGCATATAGTTTGTCTTTTATTGACATTTGATTTCAATATTTCTATGTTGTTCGGTACCTTACTGATCAAAATGATTTTAGCTTTGTTGTTGGTAGCCTTTTGGAGAAATTTTTTTTTTATGTGTCGTCTTCTGGGAAGAAAATCTTATGCAGGACTTGGAATAATTCTATAGCCACTGAAATAACTTGTACATTTGTATGAATACATACTACTATATATTGATTTTTTTCTAATTTTTAATTTCATTTTGAATGTGTAGGATAATGTGGGTGATGCAATTTTAAATGGTGGCCACAAGTCAATTCAATCGATTGAAGTTTATCATGAAGATCTTTTTGAACAATTACGTTCAAATTTACTTGTGATTTTGTGGAATTCGCACATCTTGAAATATTGTTTTATTACTGTGTAGTAAGATGTTGATTTCTCAAAGTTTAATGCAAATATGTATATTTTTAAATTATTATTTTTGAGTTATTAATTAGGTAATGTAGTTCTTGCGATCATCTAGATGTAATTTGTGAGTATATAGACATCAATTATGTGGATCATTGATCCTAGATTTTGACACGTATATTAGTTTAGGCTACACTTTATAAAATGTTGCTTTAGAAGTTGTAACAAATGATATGTTTTGGAAGTGGGTCTATGAGGTAGAAAAGGCCACACTTAAAAGTGTAGTTATAGGTCATTAAAAGTGTTGCCATATAAGGTGCTAAAAGCGTGACCTTTGTACAGTATAGGCCACACTTATTAGGCGTGGCTAAGAAGGCAATACTTGAAAAGCGTGGCCTTAGGTCAAATGTTAAGCTTGTTTAGGCCACCCCTTAAAGTGTTGCCTAAAGTCCAAAAGTGTGGCCTTAGATAAAAGGCTACACTTTTTATTATTTTAGGCCACACTTTTCTGGGGTGGCAAAAGGCCTAAAATGTTGTAGTGCAAGCATGAATATTTTTTTTACAAAATTCAACTTTTATATTTTAAAAATATTTTAATCTCAAATTCTACTTTTTGAAATATTTAAAATTTGAAAACATAATTCTTAATTATGTATTAAAAGTTGAAATCATAATCTCTAAATTCAGACCATGAGTAACTTTTGTAGGACCATTAGTAGTGTAATTCAACTTGGTTTAAATTTAGTTTTGTATCTTTTCAGATGACATATATGAGTCATCCCAAAAGTGCATTATATTGGGAAATATAGTACTATATATATAGTATCTTAATAAGTTGTTGAGTATTGGTTACACTTTGTTGTACCTATGAATGAATTTTGATCAATCACACAAATATTCCTATCCCACAAATTCCAAATTTAAAGTAGTTTTTTGAAAAATATATTTAATAAACTTGACCAAACACTAATTATTGATCAAGAATGTTTTATTTATTTATTGGTCAACGAAAATTATTTCTCCAATTTTTTTTAAAAAAATAAATTGATTTAATTTTTTTTTCTAGGTTTATTATTATGAGTAGAAAAAATATCTCTGTTCATATATGATCTCTTGTCTGACTTTGGATTTGAAAGCAACCGTATGTTTTTCTCCCATTAATGAAAGCAAGTGTATTTTTTCTTTCAATTTGCAAGCAACTGCATATTTTTTTTCCTGTTTATAAATATGAAAGCAACTGTATTAAATAAAGTACCAAAATAGCTACACAATATTTTCGTCCATAATGCCATGCACATAATGAAATTCAACTACGAATATTTAAAAATAAAAAATTATATTTAAATAATGCACTTAAGTTATGATAATAACTTCAAAAGAGATTGTCTTTTTATATTCACACTCTTTTTAGTCTATGAGGGATTAAATTACTTAACAAATACACTCGTTTCTTTTGGTAACATAAAATCATTAAACTAATTTTATGTGTACATTTATTTATAACAAGTAGATGAAATCTAAACTTCAGATTTCACTATACATAGATAAGTTTTTTTCTTCCCAGTGTCTGTCACTATAATCAGATTATTTTTTTCCCATCTGGTGTCCGGAGCTGACGTTGGAGCTCCAATTAAATTCGAGTTGCGCACTGCAGGACTCATTCGGGGGTGGCGCTCCCAACAAGACTTTCTTCATATCTAAGGCTCAAATCCAAAGCGTTTAATTAAAGTAAAGTACTTCCACCGGTGCACCACAACTGACGTTGGTACTATAATCAGATTTCACTATAGTTTAACTTTAAAAATACTCATTTTAAAATGAATTAAATTTAATACTCAATTAAACAGCACATAATTGGTCCTTTTCATAAACTTTTTTTTTTAATTTATGGAAACTATTTTATTAAATTAATAAGTCAAATTTTCAGTTTCCTACTCTACCGGGACTCTGGTACTGTGAGAATAAAATTGCAGAGCATCACCACCACTATAATCGCATTCATCATTTTTCTCAACAAATTCTACTTCCACTATAACTCTTTATTTTTTCATGGATTTCCCGGCTAACCGATTCTCCGGCCTAATTCCGGCGACTTTTAGTGCCGTTGTTAACTCGTCATGTCCTCTTTTAGGCTTCATCGGACGACTTTCTCCGGTCACCGGTGCAGCATCTGCCGCCGCGATTATAATCGTGACCGTCGCTCTACCGGGGTTCCTTTACTTGAAGAATAACAAAAATAAACTTCCTGATGAACGACACAATGTCCGTGGCGAGTCGACGCACGCTCCGACGTTTGACCCTCTTCTGAATGGTAAAATAAAATATGCTTTAATCGAAATAAATTTCTTTAATTTTGGTTGTGATGTTCTGGGTTTTGCCCAAAAGTTGTGTTTCTCTCATGATCAACATGTGCGTTCACACAGGGTTCAGGATGTAGAATTTGACATTGTTATTTTACCGATCCTAAAGAAAAAGGATCACATTTTCACATTGTTTATTGATCCTATTGTTTGATGTTATAAGAAAAATTAGTTTGTGTTTTCTTTTCCACAAATTTGTTCGTGTTGAAGTTGAATAGTTTTCCTGTTTTACCGGTTTGTTTAAATGTTAACTTCAGTTTTTTAGTTGTTGTATCTATGTATTGAAACTATTAGTTGAAGTTCTGCATTTTTGCCTCGAAATACTTAGCTCTTGTTTGGTCATAGATTTCGAAGTTGAAACTTGAAAACTTGAGTTAGTTGCGATTTTTTGAACTTGATGTTGTTATTGGATTTTTTTTTTGAAGTTTTGTGAGTGGGATTCCTAAAAACCCCAAAACTGGAACTTGATTATTTTTTTGATCCAAAATCTGTGGTCAGACGTTAGCTTAGTAGGAGATCCTACTTCTCACACAGTGAAAATGAGCTATCTCAAAGAGTAAGGATAGTGGTTCTTGGGATATGACCGAATTCTGTGGGACTCTCATTGCATTCTATCCGAGTGAATTTCACATCTCAACTGTTTTGTGTTATAATTATGACGAGGAGGGTGATGTGTTGTCTCTTCTTGTTGATGTAAGGTTATTTACTACGAATTGCAGATTGACTTAGAGAAACCTGATCAAGTTTCCAATTTAATCTGTTATAAGTCACCCTTAGAACTTCTGTACCCTTTTTTATGAGCTTGAACTAATTTTTTTCTCATTAGGTGATTGGTTATGTTGATTATAGGCCTTGATCTTCTACATAGGTAGGTGATCATTCTACAGTGATGTTAAGTTGCCAAGATGATCATTTTGTATTCATTGTTTTCTGCTTTGAGTTAATCTCATGCGGTGCGATTAAAACAATGATTTGGAAGAGGGGAAATCAAGAAAATGATGGGGTACATTGTTATTGCTTAAAAGCAAAGCAACAGACCATTTAAAGAAGTTGAAGTTAGATTATCAGATGTACAAAATTACAGTCTGGATATGAAGTCTTCTTTAGACTCATGTCACACAAGGCTCGATAAAATTCATTATAGTTCCTCTCCAAGTCATTCTTGAAATTTTACTTCAGTAAGTAATGCTCAAATATATTTATTATATCCTCGACATCCTTAACCTATTGGCATTTTGAAATGAAGTTTAGTTTTGTTCACATACCAAGTATTTCTTCTGTAATCCACGTGCTTATAATCATGTTGCAGAATTTGTTGGAGGACGTATAAGTGAGATAGATGTCTATTTTGATGCTGAATATGCAGAAGAGTTACAACTTCATGAAGTTTTAGTAGCCTCACTTTACACTGGTCAAAGCAGTAATCATGCATCTGTATCTGCTCAAGGACTTTTGTCTGAAACAGAGATGTTGAATCTTGACAAAGAAGATGAAGATCAACTTAACAACTTCTGTGAGATTTGCTTGGATGACAAAGAAGGATGGGAGATGTTTAAAAATTACAGTTGTTCTCATTCCTTCTGTTATGAGTGCACTGGCAAGCATATTATGGCAAGGATATCAGAGAAAGCAAAAGTAATTGGTTGCCCTGGAATAAGTTGTGGTGCTGCTCTCGATGTTAATGCTTGTAGGTTCTTGATTCCCGAAGAGGCACGGATCCAGTGGGATGAATCGGTATGTCAGTCAATGATTCTCGATTCCCAAAAACTGTACTGCCCTTTCCGTGATTGCTCAGCCCTGTTGGTAAATGATTCTGGGGAAAGTATAGAAAGGAATAAATGCCCTTTGTGCAAGAGATCATTCTGTGCAGTATGTCGAGTTCCATGGCATTCAGAATTTACATGCAAAGAATTCCTGAAACTGAATGCCAAAAAGAGGGGCAAAGGGGAAGAAATGGTGAAGATACTTGCCAAGAAGAAAAACTGGCAGAAATGTCCTAATTGTAAAGTATTTGTTGAGAGGACAGAGGGATGCATTCACATGACTTGCCGGTGTGAACATGAGTTCTGCTACAAATGTGGTGCAAAATGGACTGCTGCTCATTATTGCCGTAAAAAATGATCTGACGTTTGAAGCTCCATAAGATTTCTCCGGGAAGTGACAATTGATGAAACTTCCTTTAGGGTCACTTTAGCTAATAGTGTAATAAGTAGGTCGCAATTACTTGAATCTTTTGGAAGGAAACAGAAATGTTTATGATGTACATAACAATCTGGATTTTTAGCTTTTGTCCATGCTAAGTACTAACTAGCAGTGTTGGGTAACATAATAGCTTTTGCTTTATTTACAATTTTCTGAAGAAACTCTTTCTTGCCTTACCATGGGCAACAGAGGACATAGTAAGTTTTCTTATCTTGAAATTGGTAAGGAAAATAGTATACTTGAGCTCGAGGGTGTATTGAAAACAACCTCTCTACCGTCACAAGATAGAGGTAAGGTTTGCATACAGGAAAATTGTAGTACTACTGTTTTTAGATTTACTCTTTCTATTGAATTGTTTGAAACCAATCTACTAAAACTATTATTATTCTATAGAGGTTTCACTAGTGTTTCAATTGACCCCCTATGGGCCTAACCCAAGTGATTTGCATTCTTAGATATCTTCTACTTAGGAACAGTCCACTAAGAATGCTCCTCTTTTAACTTCACTCGAGTCCTAAAGTACTATGCCCAATGAGTTGTTCACGTGGAATTGTCATTAGCGATGCCAACTAATATTTATGGTTAAGGTATTCTTATCTTCGGCCCACGAGTTCCAGCCTTTTCCTGATGAGGATCATTCTTGTGAATTCACATATTTGAACTATTTCAATCTCACTTCCTTCATCTTGTCCACTACTAGAGCCACTCTCATCTTGTCCACTACATCTTTGTTTCTAGTCCTATTTCTCCTAATATACCTACACATCAATCTCAACATCCTCATTTTCTCTACTTACACCTTTTAAACGTGCAATTTCATGGAACGGAGAGAAATGCATTAAGAATGACCTAGACGTTCTAAATGATTGAGGTAATTATGAACCCCTAATAGTAAGGTTTTTTGTTAAATCAGCTCAACTTAAAATGGAAAAAAGTAAAATATTCTCAGCATAATAATTTAAAAGGACTAGACAAACCATGTGTCAAGTTGACGGAGAAGATGTAACAACTCGAACTATAGTGTTATACATTTTAATTCAACGGTTTACTATCTTATACGCCAATGATCCATTACTCATTCTTTTTCTTTTTTTTAATTGAAAATTCGTACTTTCAAACATGAATATTATTTAAAATATTTTTTTACAAAAAACATAACTAAACATCACTCTCTTTTCAACACAAATTTTATTAACTTAAAGTAAATAAAAAATATTTAAAATCTATAATAAAACGCCTACTTAATTTGTTTGAGAGTAAGTATCGAGTAAAAGACAAATATGGATAAGACTTTGTCTAATGTGGCATCCTATTTGACAAGGGGTCAATAAATTCGAATTTTTGATCGCTTTATCTATCGATATAAAGTTGTAAAAAAGTGCTTAGTATTATAAAGGTAAGCTTTATTTATTTGTCTCGTTTGTTGCTTTCTTAAAGCAAAGAAGATAAGTTTTCTAAGGACTTTGACCTCAATAAGTATAAAACTCTATGAATTACTTGAAAAAATAGTCATTTTATTAGGAATAATATAGGATTTAAATTTAATAAAAGTAATATTTAAATTTTATTGTTGAATTTTAAAATTATGATTTAAAATTTGATAATGAATAAAATCATATGAAAATTTGAGTTCGATTGAATCTGTCCAGCATACTATATGTTTGAACATTTTTAGTGTAAATGAATGTGCCATAATTATCAGAATCTTGTTAAATTAGGTCTTAGGCCTAACTCACACCCCAAAAGCTAGCTCAAAGGGAGGAGGATTGCCCAAGCCTTATAAAGAGTCCACTCATCTCATTAACCATGCTTAGCATCTGGTGCGTAGAGTCCACCCATCTCATTAACCATGCTTAGCATCTGGTGCGTGGGCAATTTTTGATTTTGGGGGTCCCAACATCGGGTGAGACGGGCCCTACTCTGATACTATGTTAAATTAGGTCATAGGCCTAACTCACACCCCAAAAGCTAGCTCAAATGGAGGAAGATTGTCCAAGCCTTATAAAGAGTTCACCCATCTCATTAACCACCGATGTGGGACTTTTTGTCATTCTTTAACAAATCTTGTTTAGTCCAAATTAATATAATTAAATTATGTCATAGTCGAAGTTATCAGCTCCAATCCAAAATAATTAACGTTTTAGGTTTGAACATATGAATTAAGAAATTTACTTACTTTTAAAAAATAAGTAGAGTTTTGACTAAAATAATTCTATTTATGATTTTCTTTTCTTTTTAGATTTAACATAACTATCATTAAATTTGTACATTGATTAAGAATACGCTGACAGTAAATTTGGAACAACAATTAAATTCTTTTCTAATTTTGTGAAATACTAATGATTTTGGATCTATTTTTAAAGATTAAAACATTACGTCTTCCATCACATATTAGTTACAGTATTTATTTTTTCTTTTATACTCCCCATAAGAAACCATAAATAAGGATGGATAGTTACTTACTAATTTACCGTTTAAGAAACTTTTTCTAAAACTTTACAAACTTGTTTAAAACTTTTTTAAAAGAATTATTTGTAAGAGTAAATTGGATTAAAAAAATCATCAATTAATCCTCTCTTGATTTTTTTCTTTTAAATTGATAGCTATTTTTAATAAGGAAAAATTGTATATAATAGCAAACTAATAATTCAAATTAAATGTCATCACCACAGTTTGATTTAATTGTACCCCATAACAAACTGTTGCTATTTCGCCTCTCTCCCTGGTGAATCTCACTCGCCACTCTTGGCAGTCTCTCCCTCACCTCTCTCATTTTTATACAAACGCAAATGTATAAAATGTGTTTGTGTAACACCCAGTAACTAGAAAAAACTAGAAAGAAGTTAAAAATTGGAAATAGTCATTTTTGGAAAGAATGTAGAAATCTGGAAAATTTGTTTAAGTATGTTAAGTTGGGTTTTTGGTCAACTTCAATCAACCATAAATCCTAGCTCAGAATGAGTTAGGTGTGTTTCCAGATATCGTAGGAAAGATCTTGGAATAATCTTTTCAACGCCGCTGAGTTTGTGCGATTCCGAGTTCATATGAGTGAGATATGCCCATTTGAAGTTGGACTGTTCAAATAAGGAATGTCTAACCCGGAATTTAGAAGGGCATTATGGTCTTTTCCATACCCATGACTTAATTTCATTTTTGATAATTTATAGGGGTCTAAACTGATAGGATTCAGTTTACGATATTGAGTTAGGGTTTTAAAAAAGAGATAAAAAGAAGAGAAAGGAGGAGAAGGAGCAAAAATAGTCAAGTTCTTCAAGAATCGCTTGTGGATTTCGTCAAGGGGTGATCCCTACGAGGTATGTGAGTTCACACAGCGTTGGGTTCGTTCACCTACGCACCAAACATGTTTAATTCAACATGAATTCGTCCTAAAAGTTAAAAGTTTGAATGTTCTTGATGTGTGTTCTTGAATTTACTTTCGTTCTTGAATTTGGAATGAGATTGAGGAGTTCTTGAGAGTTTAAGGTCGATTTTAGAGTTGTGTTTGATTAGATTCTTGTGTACATATGCTGGGTATCTGAATCTAAAGAGAATTGGAGAAAAAGAATCAAATTTAGGTTATTTGGGGTTAGAAAACGAAGAAGGAATAAGTCGGCAGAATCTGGGTACCAGGTCCGCGTCGCGGACCTGTTCCTCAGAATTGATAATTTTTCTTCGCGGAGCGGAGCGGTCACGGACCATTTTGTCTCAAAATTTATTTCGCGACCAAATAATTAAATGCATCTCCGAGTCGCAAACTTGCTTCCAGACAATGATTTCTTGATCTTTTCTCGTGTTTAACTATCTAAAAACACTCCTAAACATCATGAGATCTTTCTTATCACAAATCTCAATCCTTGAATCCATAATTCAATTCAAGGATCAGTTAAGAGTCAAGTCAAGAGAAGTTAAATGCCAAGTCAAAAGAAGTTCATAGAGTCTTCCAAAAGTCTTTTACAAATGATTTAACTTTGTTTTAAGACTTGAGTTTTGAGTTGAGTAAAGAGTAAAATTGAGTTAATTTCTTCAAAGTATATGGGGACTATGTATTCCCAAAGAGTTAAAATGTTTTCACATTTAAACAAGAAAAGGAAACCTTGATTTACAAAGAGCCTTTGAGCTAAGTTTTTGAGCAATTATCTCAAATCACAGAAAGAAGTATGTTTTTAAACATAAGAGCTACTATCATATTTTGGGAGTAGTATTGAGCACCGATATGGGGGAGAGTTCAGACAACTCACATCCCCATAAACCATGTAGCCATCATGGGTAGAAAATGGTCATACTTTTAGTATGATTCCATGCTTTTTAGCATAGACTAGTGGATCCACTTAGTAGTTCAGGTTCTATACCTTCGGCAAGGTATAGGACGGCCCTGGGAGTGTGAGGCAAAACGTTGTATCATCACAATAGCTTTTACGTGATGGTTGTCGGTTAGAGAAACTCCCACAGAAGTAATTATATTCTTATATACACAGTTTATTTGTATTTTACATACATTTCAGAGTTATAGTGTATCTTTGCATACACACAGAGTATTATTGTATTTCCAAATACACAGTTGACATACATGTTTCAAACAACTTTTCTTTATATTGCACTTGTTTTATACTGCTTTATATTGAAATGAGTTCAGTTAAGTTGAGTTGAGTTGAGCCAGGTAAGTTCTTCAGTTCCTTTCAACCTTATGTCTTGTTTTAGAATTCCCCTCGCATACTTGTACATTCAATATACTGATGCCATTTGGCCTGCATCTTATTATGAAGCAGACACAGGTAATCAGGATCATCACCCAGCGCCTCGTTGATCCAGTTGAGCATTCAGAGTCAGTTGGTGAGCCTCCTTGTTTTCCGGAAGGCTCCTTTGTTATCATTTGCTTTTTAGTATTTCATTTGTTAGGATGATCGGGGGTCTTGTCCCGACATCCATCTCAGTTGTTTTAGAGGCTTCATAGACAGTCAGATGTTAGTTCTTTAGTCTTGTCATTTTTATTCTATTATGTTGAGACTTGAGTTTGTCTTATTGGCCAGTTGAATGTTCCTTTATAACATTCTAGTTTATTACATAGATTTATCTTTGTTGAGTATAAGTCTTCCGCTGAGTAAGTAAGTCAGGCCAAGGGTTCTCTTGGGGCCAGCAATGGTTCTCGAGTGCCAGTCCCGTCCAGGGTGTAGGCTCGGGGCGTGACAATTTGTGTTTGTATAAAGCGAGAAAAAAATTGTATATATACATATATTTTCGTTACCCTCTCCCCAGATCTCGCTCGCCACTCTCACTTTATACAAACACAAATGTATAAATTGCATTTGGGTTTGTATAAAGCGAGAGAAAATTGTATATACAAATACATATATTTTCGTCTCATACACTTATGATTATATAAATACAGATCTTCCCATGCCCAATTTTCTTTTGTCTTTCTCTCTTTTCTCGCTGTATACAAATACAGATTATACAATTGATTCTTTTGTATATGTATACCGAAACAGATCATACAGTTGCTTCTTTTGTATATATGCATAGCAAAATATACATATTAATAGCCATAGCAAACTTTATGGAGCGCAATTATGCAAACTATAACTGCATACAAATATGATTTTTGTGTTTGTTATATGTGAAAGTTGCTCTTTTAATAATGTGACAATCAATACTGGACGGAGGAAGTAGTTATTTTGGACCAGAGGAAGTAAAAAAATTGCTATACTACTGTGTTCAATACAGTAAAATAGAGAGAAAAAACATATAAACTGGAAAACAAAAAAATAAAAACCTTATTAAAAATATAAACAAATATACAGACCACATTTTTTTGTGTTCTTAAATAATTAACTCTGTTATTGTACTTGGGTTATGAATCATTTCCTCGTAGGATAAAATGAATATACCTATTGTAAGAGTGACGGTACTTCAAATGCTCACAACTTTGTAAGAAAATATGCAATAGTAATTTCAAAATTCGATGCAGAAAAATGAAATGGAAAACTTTCTTCTCTCCTCTTTATTAGCTAGAAAAAATGCTTCTAAATATATGTACACTAATTTTTTATTTTACAACCAATAAGTTCCTATAAACAAAAACTTAGCCTGAATTTTTAAAAAATTTCTTCATTTCTTCTTCACACCAACACTTCAACTCTTAACTCTGTCAAAATCTATTAAAAGTGTTGAGTGTTTTACTAATAGGAAACCACCATGACCTCAATTTGCACTTTTGCTTTTCATCCACTTTTATTATTATTCAGTGCCCTATTAGGTTGAAGTTCATGATAATTTTAAAACTAATTAAATAATCTAAGTTTGTGCAAAAAAAAAAAAAAAGCATTAACATAGAATTGCCAACTCCAATATGGAATAATAATAATAAATGTTTTAATAGGAATAAGAATTATATTCCCAAAATTATCATTACAAATTGACTTTGCTAAAGCTAAAATCCTATTCATTCCTTTACACAAAGAAAGAAAAAAGCAATAAAGAAAGAAAGATAATTAAAGGGAATACAAATGTGCTCTGGGACGCGGCCTACCGCAACATAAACTTCACATTAAAAGTTTAAAAAGAATTATTTGCGTATCTTTTAGAGCCTTAATCACAACTTGAACATTTTGTCATACTAATTAAAGTTGAAATAGACAATTCTTAGCTTCTTGATGAGTTTTCGGAGGATTTTGTAAAGTAATATCGATAAAAAAATGAATCTTATTATTCAGGATCTCATTCTGAAACATGCAATATAATATCATGAACGTCAAATCTCAAGTGAAATAACGAATCGGAATATAACTTTAAATAAAAATATTATAATTAATAGAACTTGAACGCGAAGAACTATCAAAAGCTATATAAGGATGCAATACACCATCACTCTATATGTGTGTGTGAAAGTCATTAAATTTTTTAAAAAAAGAAAATTGTATTTTTTAAAAGAAATAGTAGAAGACTCCCACGTGTATATATGATGACCTCATAGTTGTTATATATCAACCTAAATTATTTTTTTCTTTTTGGTAATAATATCAACCAAAAAAAAATCATTCTTTCAACAAGAGTGGATATATCTTTAATCACGTCCACTATTGAGTATCTTATCCATTAGATATTCCTATTTACGTATGATCTTTTATAATATATGGTGCTCAACCCATTTAATATTCCTTGTGTTACTGTTCGGTTAAATTACGATGAAAATTTTGTCACTCCATTGGAAGTTCAATATTTTTAATAGAATTTTTGCGAAAATTTACGTCAAGAAATTCCCATTTTTTAATTTATGCGAGAAAGAAAAGAATCTTATTATTTCTATGGTCAACACTAAGTTGAAAGTTGTATACAATATTCTTTATTACCACTGGTACTTTATAATTGTGAGAAAGTTAAAATAATAGTCAAAACACAAATAACTGAAAGGATAAGAGGTGAACAGGGCAAAAAGATTCTTTAGTACTGTAAAACCAAACACTATGGGTGTGTTTGGTACAGAGAAAAACATATTTCTAGAAAAAAAAAAAATATTGGATTGATTGAAATTTTTGAAAAATATTTTTTTTAGAAAAATAAATCTCCTTAAAAAATTTGAAACACAACTTGAAATAGGAAAAACAAGTTTACAGACGACATTTCAAAGTTGATTGTATCTTCTTCATCTTTCAACATACTCCATCTTCACCTTTACACCTCAACGTGATTATCTCTCATTACATTTGTCTAGATTATATATAAAAATAGGAATTTTTTTACTTTTATATCAAATAAAAAAAAAATTGCTTATTTTCGTGCAAAATATTTCTCATGCGACTTCATCCAAACACACCATAAATTGTCAAATATTCCACGTGGTCCTTTCTAATGCATTATGAGATATCCAGATAAATTTCGTATACGCAAGACAGATTCAAGCTTATCCAACCTTGCTAAGTTTTGCCGGTATACATTTGATATTCGAAACTCACTGTTTATATTAATGTTTATATCAATTTTGATTTGTATTACGCAGAATTCACTAAAAAAAATTCCTCCTTACTAGGTGTCACTTCAATTTTAAACCAGGATTTGGCTTGACGTAACTCTTTTAGCTCCATCGGTAATAATTAGAAGACAAAATGTATTCCCGTACAAGTTGTACAACAAGGGGCGGGGGCGGGGGGATGGAGTAGATACTCTTTATCTTCAATTCTAAGATTATAGGCTTCAATCATCGCGATATAAAAAATGTGAGGGTTGAAAAATGTCTATTTTTAAGGAGTATGAACTAAGGTCCAACATAGAATTATAAATACACATCCTTATTTTTAATAAGAAATATCTTAAGAGTACATGTCTATTTTTTAATTTTTTTTCTTTCTGGATGGTATTTCAAATGCGTAGGTGGAGCAAAGGGACAAGAGTACAAATTGATTTACATTGTCCACGCTTATACAAATTCAGTATTTTGCCAATGGATTTTTGTCTCATAGATAAAATGCACTATTAAAGGAGATCTTTTAGTAGGCGTTTGAGTATAGGATTTGGGATTTTATATTTGAAGGTTTGCTTTGTATTAGCATTTGTTTAAAAATATGTGAATACAATTTTACTTTTCAAATTAATATTATGATTTGAAAATTATAAATTATGTATAATTGAAAGTGTGTAATTTTATGAAATCGCAAAAATATGTTGATTTATAAAAGAAGCATGGTGATATCTTGTTTATGAACTATTATTTGTTCACTTGGTAGATTATATAAGAGTTAAAGAGAAGTTCCTAGTAGTTTTTCCAAATTATGGTAGAAAAATACAATTTAAAAAATCTAAATTATAGGTCCAAACATATTTCAACTTGAAATCAACATAATCAAATTAAGGATTTCAAATCATGATTTAAAATCGTGTCCAAACAAGCCGTTGGATATTCTAAGAATGATAAAAATTGCACAACTTAATTATGGATGGACCACCTCAATCATTTAAAAATAAACATCAATTATATGCAACATAAGCAGATAATAAACTTTTGATATAACATGCTTAAATGGAGGTGGACAATATAAATACTTATCCAAGAAAACAAGAACAGAACGGGATAATATAGTACAAACAAAAATAATCACGTAAGTTTCCTTCTATAATCTAATACTTACTATCATTAATAGGAATGAATAAAATGACCCCTCGATAAGA
The DNA here is from genome assembly GCF_000226075.1 of Solanum tuberosum. Lineage (NCBI taxonomy): Eukaryota > Viridiplantae > Streptophyta > Magnoliopsida > Solanales > Solanaceae > Solanum > Solanum tuberosum. The sequence goes on from NW_006239155.1 coordinate 85,868, forward strand.
TCATTAGCTACTAAAGTAACCGTTCAGAATTTAAAATTTATAAATTCACATTTACAATCGAGCTCATAGTTTATTTTCATTATTGAGCATGCAATTAAATATGTATACATATTTAACGAATTTCCTGGTACAAATACATAATCAAAACAAAAAAAATATTGAATTCGTCAGAATCCATACTTAATACTCTAATATGTCCCATGTTGGAGGCTCAAGTAAAGTCGTTTACTTATGTTTTCTCATATGAATCTTTTATCTCCGACTAGCTAACACATTTCAACAAAAAAATATTGTCTGACTAAGTTTCATTGAAAAATAATCATCAAATACATATTGAATAGTATTTCAAAAATACACAAACTTAAAAATATTACAACAAAAAATATCAATTTAGTATTATTAGAAGAAAACGTTACGATCTCTTTTACATAGCTAAATACAAGTTTGTTGGTAAAAATACCATGAAGTACAGTCGAAATAAAATGAATAAATAAATATTCAGACTGAAGCACATATATCTATCTAAACTGATAGTATTCGTACAAAATTCTAGGTAATTAAGCCACTAATTAAAGACTGATATCTGAGAATATGATCAAATTAACAAAATCTTGATCAATAAACCCTTGCAAAAACATATATAAATGAGATACAGTATCTTTGGACAGCTCTTGATGAGTATAAAGGGGTTTATATATATTATGTATATAGATGTTATATATATATATTCTCTTTAGGGGTTGCAAGTGGAGGGTATAAACATAAAGCTTCTTTCTTTTCTATCTCACTTTCAATATATCAAGCACCAAAATGTTCCTATCAATCTTCCCATTTATATATTTCTTCTCCACAATCTCTTCTACCACAACCAAAAAATAACCACTTTTATTTCCTTCCTCTCTAAGAAAAAAACAATTTAATACAAATGACTATTCAAAAAATTATCACCCTTGTGTTATTTTTTCTTACTTTGACGTCCACTTTTGTTCAAGGTGATCAATCTCAGTTCTTTGTACTCATGAAGAAATTTGTCACAGGGAGTTCTTTGTCTAATTGGGATATTGGAAAACCAATTTGTCAATACAAAGGTGTCGGTTGTGATGAAAGGGGAGACGTTATCAAAATTAACATATCGGCCTGGTATTTATCAGGCCAATTTCCAAGTGATGTGTGTAGTTATTTTCCAAGATTGAAAAGTCTTCATATTGGTCATAATAATTTCCAAGGTGGTTTTCCTAAGTACCTAACAAATTGTTCTTTTTTGGAAGAATTGAACATGACTAAAACATCACTTACAGGACAAATTCCTGATTTGTCACCAATACAATCTTTGAAACTACTTGATCTTTCATGTAATCAATTGACAGGGGATTTTCCTTTGTCAATTATTAATCTCACCAACTTAGTTATCCTGAATTTCAATGAAAATCGCCATTTCAATCCGTGGCGATTACCAGAGGACATTTCCAGGCTTATAAATCTCAAGTGGATGATTTTAACAGCATGTAATATGCATGGGACAATTCCAGTGTCAATAAGTAACATGACTTCTCTTGTTGATCTTGAATTGAGCGCGAATCGCCTTGTTGGTAAGGTGCCTAGAGAACTTGGGAAGTTGAAGAATTTGAAACTCCTTGAGCTTTTTTACAACTTACTTGATGGTGAAATCCCCGCGGAGCTAGGGAATTTGACAGAACTTGTGGACTTAGACATGTCCGCGAATAATTTCACAGGGAGAATTCCAGAGTCTATAAGCCGGCTTCCTAAGCTGCAAGTGTTGCAACTTTACCATAACGCGCTATCAGGAGAGTTTCCAGCAGCACTTGCTAATTCAACAACTTTAACTATCCTGTCTCTTTATGACAATCTGTTTACAGGAGAAGTTCCACAACACTTTGGTCTTTCATCAGCTTTGTTGGCATTGGACTTGTCAGAAAATCGATTTTCTGGAAAGCTACCGCCTTTTCTGTGTAGTGGAGGTAAATTGAGTTATATTCTTTTACTTCAAAACATGTTCTCAGGTGAACTGCCTGATGGATATGTGAAATGTCAGTCTGTTCTTCGCTTTCGAGTGAATTACAATCAGTTGGAGGGAAGAATACCACAAGAGCTTTTTACTCTTCCACATGTTTCAATCATTGATTTGAGCTATAATCATTTTAGTGGTCCAATTCCAACAACAATTGGAAGTGCTAGGAATTTATCAGAATTGTTTATGCAAAGTAACAAGCTTTCAGGTTTGCTTCCTTATGAAATATCTACATCTTCTAATCTTGTGAAGCTTGATCTTAGCAATAACCTTTTGTATGGTCCAATTCCTTCTGAAATTGGTGGTTTAAAAAGCCTCAATTTGTTACTCTTGCAAGGTAACAAGTTCAATTCTTCAATCCCCGAGTCACTTTCTTCGCTTAAATATCTCAACTATCTTGATCTGTCTAACAATCTTTTGATAGGAAAGATCCCTGAGAGCCTAGGTGAATTGTTACCAAACTCTATGAACTTGTCAAACAACTTACTTTCCGGTGCTATACCTCTTTTGTTTATAAAAGGAGGTGTTTTGGAAAGTTTTTTAGGCAATCCGGGACTTTGTGTCCCTACCTCTTTGAACTCATCAAACACAAGTTTTCAAACATGTTCACATAGCTATAACCATAAGAAGAGGAACAACATTGTTTGGGTTATTGGGACATCGGTGGGGATAGTCATTGTTGGATTAGTCTTGTTTATCAAACGATGGTTTGGTAACAAAAAGGAGGTGATGGAACAGGATGATCATTCATTGTCATCATCATTTTTCTCCTTTGATGTTAAGAGTTTCCATCGATTAAGTTTTGATCAACGTGAGATCTTTGAAGCTATGGTTGAGAAGAATATTGTTGGATATGGAGGGTCAGGGGCTGTCTATAAGATCGAGTTGAGTAATGGAGGAGTAGTTGCTGCAAAGAAGCTGTGGAGTCACAAACATAAGCATTCTGTTTCTGAGGATAAATTGGTTTTGGATAAGGAACTTAAGACAGAAGTTGAGACTCTTGGTAACATAAGGCACAAAAACATTGTGAAATTGTACTGTTATTTCTCAAGTTTGGATTGCAGCTTGTTGGTTTATGAATACATGCCTAATGGAAACCTTTGGCATGCTCTTCATGGTGGGAAGTTCGTGTTGGATTGGCCTATTCGTCATCAAATTGCACTCGGAATAGCTCAAGGATTGGCCTATCTTCACCATGATCTTATGCCACCGATTATTCATAGAGATATCAAATCCACCAACATCCTCCTGGATATTGATTATCAACCAAAAGTCGCGGATTTTGGTATAGCCAAAGTGTTGCAAGCCAGAGGAGGCAAAGATTCCAGCACCACGGTCATCGCAGGAACTTATGGTTACTTGGCACCAGGTATAATTTTCCCAATTCATAAGTGTTACTTCAATCTTTGAGCTTGATTGAGTAGATTAAATTAAATCCTTTATGTGCAAATATCATCCCATAGTTGAAGTGTTCATATTGGCCTAATGTTACTCTAAATTGGCCATTTAATATAGTGAAAAATTTAGAACATTGCCTAACGTTAAGAGTACATTTGACCCTTTTTCGTTCTTAATTATGGCTTTTTATGTTGTAAAAAACATCACATATGCTCAAGTTTCTTGATTGAACTTTCATTTAATACATGTTTAAGTGTTGAAATTAGGCTAATGTTACTCAACTTTGGTGTAACAGAGTATGCATATTCTTCAAAGGCAACTACAAAGTGTGATGTGTATAGTTTTGGAGTTGTTCTAATGGAATTGATTACTGGAAAGAAGCCAGTGGAGCCAGAATTTGGAGACAACAAGAACATTGTTTATTGGGTATCAACAAAAGTGGAGACTAAAGAAGGTGCATTTGAAGTATTGGATAAAAAAGTCTCAGATTCTTTCAAAGAGGACATGATTAAGGTTCTACGTATAGCTATACGTTGTACGTATAGTACACCAACACTTCGTCCTACCATGAATGAAGTTGTTCAGTTGCTAATCGAAGCGGATCCTTGCAAGTTCAATTGTTGCAACATGTCAAATAAGAAGAAGAATGACACAGAAGAAGTGATCAATAAGCCACCAAAGAACATATGAGTTGTAAAAAATTTAGTGTATCAAACTAGTATACAAGGTATATAGAATATGTGTACTGAGATATTACACCCTCAAAAGAATCAGTCTTTATGTTTTCTAATAAATGGTACTACTTTTTATTAGTATATATATAGATTCTCCAATTAGTGTTACCTTGCTTTTTTATATTTTTGGCCTGTTGTAAGTATTTGGGAATTTTATGAAATACAACAGCTTTATTGTAACGCATAGAATATTTGTATTATGGAGTTCTTGTTGGATATTCCAAGTCGATCGCTCATGGGGATGTGGTTCTTTTTGACTCGTTATATTATCTCGGCAATCCTTATATTTAGAGCTAGATTTTAGAGATATCAAAATTAAATTCATTGCAATTCTTGATTTACCTGATGTTAAATCATCATATTATGGTATTCATGCTTCAGTTGTCACCTCGGGGCATTGACCCACAAGATGGAAATAATAGTCATTCCTTTAAGAAATTTTGTTTTTATCTTCTCTTTTTTTTTATGAGATTGTCCAATAAAAGAGGTTACACTCAAAAGGAAGAGAAGGTGCTGATTCAAAGAGCTTTTCTTTTGTGCATGAAAGTGGGGTTTCTGATTCCAAACTTTAAAATATAAATATTTTTTGTTTATGGAGGAACCTATTTACCATATATATAGTATATATATAAATATTTTTTGTTTATGGAGGGACCTATTTACCATATATATATAATATATAATACAGTATATATATTCCATCAAAAAGGAAAATGTTAATGATTGATTGATGAGAATCATCTTTGTCTCCATTTTAGCAAAGGTACACTCATAAAAAGAACAAAAAAAAAAAGAGTTAAAAGAAATCTCTTCCCTTGTTTTTTTTAAGTTGAACTCTACTATTTTTGTTGAAATATAAATGTGAGGACAAAGTTATGTAAAATAATTAAGTTGATGGTGTTCCACGAATCTCCACTTGCAAAATGTATATATTATTATTCTTTTGAGTGGGAAATAGGATTCTTAATTTTGAAGTCATTTAACATCCTTTGATTAGCCCTATACACTAGGAACAATAACTAGGAGACTTTTTTTAGACATTAAATAAATCAACTTGAGATGTTAAAATATCAAACATATATTGTGCTGGGATAGTTATGATTCCTTCTTTCTTAATCAGATTTTTTTGTATGAAGCTTGGGTATAGAATAAATTATATTTGGAGTGTATCCTCAATAAATAGGTCCTACAATGCACAAACAAAAAATAACCGAGTTTTAATGTAGATATCAAACACCAGATGAAAAACCAATAAAAAACTTAAGGTGTTTAATAAGTCGGTAATCATGAGTATCATATTAGTATTTATAATTATAATTATTTTATAAGTGATCTGATTAAATTATTATTTTTTGTCATTACACGTGTGTTCTTTTGAGTTGGTTAAGTGGTAAGGTGGGTCCTCAATAAGAAGAATATGTTTTTTAAGTGCTGAAAAAAAATGCAAATTCGATTAAAAAAAGGTTTCCTTTTAGGCATGGTGGAGAATGCATAAAACAAATTAAAAGGTTCAAATGATTCTTCAATGGAATAATTCCTCTTCCATGGAACTTTACCTATAGCAAGTTTATGATGCAATAATTCATAACTTTACAAATCCTTTTTTTTAAAAAGAAAATAGAATAAAATAAAGAGGGTAATAATGACAACTTTCACTACTTTCCAATTTCACCTCCTTTCTTCAATGAATATCCAAAGGTATTAGATTAAAGAATGTGGTGCAGTACGTAGATGAGGCTACTCCTCTGTTAATCAGAGGTCTCAGGTTTAAGCTTTGAGTATGGAAAAATCCTTACACATTGCGAATCCGAAATAGTTAGACTCCAATGTGGATACCAGACACCTAGTAGAAATAAAAAAAATCCTAAGGGGAGGGTGCCACGTACCTACTGATGCCATTGTTTTACTGCTTTAAAAAAAAAAAAAAAAAAAAGTGGCAATATGGATTCAAACTCAAGATAGAATGTTTGCAACAAAAATTTTTGAAATAAATTGCATCACAAAATAATTTATTTATCAAGGTTATATGTACAATTCTGTGTCTCTTGATTCCTCTTTATTAATTTTTTTTCGTGATTTCAAGATTGAAGCATCGTGTTTTTCGAAGGTATGATGATGTTGACCTTATTTGATCGCTAAGAATCTCAAACAACACTTTGGTATCTCGAGTTGATCATGAGGAAGAATGCCTTTTAATCACTTCGACTTTGAGTAAGATAAAAAAATATTGTATCGATTTGTACAATATTTATACATGAAAATTGTGAGAGAAATTCTAAGGCTTGAGCGAGATATACATATTTATACAGTTCTTGTACACGAAAACCTGAGCGAATTTTTGTATATATTTTGAAAAAGAACTCCTATTATGTTTGGTAGACGAAAGTCGTGAAATTTGCTCTAGTGGTTGAGCACCTTCACCATCAACCGATAAATTAAGGTTCGAGTCATGTCGGAGAACACTTTCACCATCAACCAATATGTATGAATCTAGTTTCGTACATATTCAATGTATGTGTGATTCATCCCTGTAAAATTCAGTCACTACGAAATAATGGGCCAGCAAGCTCGAGTGTGGCCCAAATGAGTTTAAGGGTAACAGGACAGAAAATTTTCAATTTATTTGACAAGTTGTTGTCATGTAGTTTGATTTTACAATTAAAATTCTTCTATTTTTTCAATTGTATATGTGTAACTAAAAGGAGGATATTTGTGGATTTTATTCATGGAAAACTGAACAATGCATACTAAAGGTATATATGGATATGCGATATACAATCATAATTTGAAATCAGATTGATTCACATTTAAAATATCTTCTTATGAGACATATTTTACATTTTAAAATTTTTAAAAACACAATTTATATTCTCAAATCGCATATTTAAATGCTAATTTTAAATTATGACTTTATATGGTGCATAAGCTAAAAGCATAGTTTAGGGCAATTAATGAAAGTAAGAAAACATAAATGTATCTAGAGATTCACAAGACATAAATATGTTAACGTGTGAAACTAGAAAAATTAAATACCTCACTAATTTCACTTTTGGGGAATTGCATTTGAATTTGCATTCACCACATCCCTTCTGTTTTCAATTCCACTATTTGTGTTCCCATAATAGTTTAGTGATCGAAATATTGAATTTCAAATATATACTCTGTTCTTAATTACTTGTTCGCTTTTTTTTTTACTAGTTTCTTTTTTACTTATTTCATTTTACTTGTCCATTTTCTACCACACTATTAATACAGTTGACATTTTTTTCTTTTCCTATTGCTTCTTTTTGTCTTTAATTAGTTGTTATATTTTGCTTTTCAAGAGTTATTTTAATTAATTTTGAAGTTAAATTGAATCTGATTAACTTAATATTTTACAATAAAAATTAGATTTTCGAAAGTTATACGTAATATATTACAAGTTACCATTTTTCTCATTTTTAAATTCACGTATTTTCACTTTTGAAAAGCTAATATGACAATTTATTTGAGACGGATGGAGTAACTTTGCAAAAGATAAATACTATCCACGATGTCATTTCTCTTTTGCTATAACCAACTCTTTTCCATCCTAAAATGATTCTTTTTATTATTATTATTATTTTGAAAAGGAGTGAGAGATTTCCACCACCCAAAATGCAAATAATGCTCAGTCCAATATGTCTCACATTGATATACAAATATATGTGTTGTAGTCTCGTCATATGATTTTAAACGACTTTTATGATACATTTTAATTAATTTTAGGTTCAAAGTTTTGTTGTACTTAATAATATGACTTAAAAGGGAGAGAAATTTCGATGTTGAGTTGTTCAATGGTGAGTTATCCAAGTGTTGAATCTTGAACGATCTAAATAGTATGGACTGATCACTTTTCGACTTTAATTTTTTTTTAAATCATCGCTCTTTGAACTGTTACAAGTAAAATTTCACGATAATATTCTGAAATATCACCTTGTAGACGGTTGAAAATACTCCATGATGTTGGTTATTTTTAAATTGAAAATGGTTCTTTGTGAAATTCTTGGGTCTTGAACGTGCAAAAGAGTTGACGTTCGTTTTTATTAACATGGGACATATTATGTTCCTTATTGATTTATTTTAATTTGTTGTTACCAATTAAAATGACAGTCTATATATTATACTTCGGTCAATGAATTTTTTCTGATACATTTTCTCTAATTCAAAATAATAAAAAATTTAAAGTCTAAAAATATACTCTTAATTTATTTTTTCTAACATTATCCTTTTTTTTAATGTGTTTGTCAACTACTATTTAAATAGAGTTTGGAAAGAAGCGTAAAGGTAATATTGACACGTTACTATTTAATCAATGTTATTAAATAATTCTTTTAATGAGTATCTCAAAAATTCATTTATTTTGAGTAGAAGGAAATATAATACAAGATATGCTTTAAAAAAGATTTGTAGAAATAAATTAGACTTTTGTTCGTGCTTAATTAAGGTGTCTCTGTTGTGAAAGTTTAGAAGATCTTTAACTTGCTGCAATGGTATTAATATACTAAGGAAATAATATTACCCAAGATAATAATATATGCATAAATGAAACACCCAACAATGGTTATATATAGAGCTGTCAAAAAGGGTCGTCCCAGCCCCATCGGGTTCCAAGCCTCGTGGGCCAAGGAATTTGAAGGGCTAGGGCGGGCCGGCCCTTCATTTGGTATGGCCTGAAAATGCTCAACCCAATCTAACCCTAGAAGGGCCGAGGGCTAGGGCGGGCCAGCCCTTTTTTTTTTCTTTTTCAAACTTGTAATTCTATAACATCAAGAAAATGAAAAGATTTTCAAATCAAATATGGCAAACAATGGTGTTGTTTCAATAACACTAGCAAAAATTTAGTGTAATTAGCATGTATCTTGCATACCAAATATGCGAGTGAGATAAGAGAGTGACAAGCAAGATGGGAGGGAGACGAGGGCGCGAGATTTGTATATGTATCCTAGATACATGCGAATCTACTTTGATATAGTGTATCTAGAACAAATTAACCCAATTTTGAGTCCATATATTTCGAGATATATGTATTTGGGTACGAAGATTCATAATATTACAACATAGCGTGTATTCAAATAATTTAATTATATACTAGTGAGATTATTGTAAATTACTCTTGAATAAAAAAAATTGGCCCATGAGCCGACCCCGGCCCAGCCCCGATCAAGCCTCAAGGGCCAAGGGCTTATAAGGGCAGGGTTTATGGGCCCTAGTTTTAAATGGATTTGAAAAGTCATATCCCAACCCTACCCCAATAACGGGTAGGGTTGGACCGGCCCCATGGGCTAAGCCCATTTTGACAGCTCTAGTTATATAGATGAAATTTATTGGTCTACAAATAAGAGGTAAATGTTATATTCAATAACTCAATAACTCTTGTATTTTTGTACATTGAGATTTGAGTGTATCTCTCTATCAACGGAAAATATGTAATAAAACAATCCTATTATAATACTAACAACCAAAGTAAATTAGGACTAACAACATGCCTAACTAACAAATCTTAATTAAACAAAAATAAGTAAACACCATAAATAATAAATTCTAAACTAGTAAGGAATTTTATTCTTGATTTATTTCCTACGATATATATTTAATTAAATCAAAATAGTTTTATGGAAGACCAGCCATTTGCAAATCGACACAAAGCACCGATTATTACATTTTAAAAAAGCATTAAACAAACGACACCTTGCTAAATAGGTTTTAATTAAGACTAATTAATTGTTTGTCGTATATACATATAATTTTTATTTATAATTTTTATAAACATAAACAAGAAAAGGTAGAATATTCTGTTTGCCGGGGCTATAATAATACATTATGTTGCCGTTTTAGTTATTATTATTTGTCTTGTTACTAACTCAAAATATATTAGGGATCGATACATACGTTGCATGGTGCCGGAATACATCACTAGAAATATTATACTTTCCGTTTGCAATTATCGATCGTGATTCGTTTAAAATTGTTATTTTAAATTATTTGTCATTGTAAAAGTTCTACAAAAAATTGATCATTTTTTATTTTATATTCTTAGTAGATTGTTTTTGAAACTACAAACACTTCAAGTATAGGGTGATGAGACATAGATAGAGTAAATATTAATAAAAGGAGAATATATCTTAATTAGAAAGAAAAAAAACATTTTCTTAAGGAGCTTATAACATAAAAATACCATCTATAATTTGAGACAAAAAGAGTATTTGACTATAGCACCTTATTTGTACATTGATGATCACTTAATCTTTTTCACCTTTTTCTTCAACATTTATTACGTAGAATATCTATAGTAAGGATAAATTAGAAGAAATAACTATTTTAGCGAACATGACAAATAAAAAGGGCGAAAGCAAAAATATGATAGTGATTATAGTAATGTAATTATCTTTTAACAAATAAAGAGTGATTTGCTTTCAAAAGTAGAATTTCTCATCATGAATTTGGACGGGTGAAATCTCAAAGCAGATATCGAATTTTAAATTCAAAATCTCAAAATAAATATCGAATACCGAATATAACCTAAAAAATAAGTGTAACAGGTTAAACCTGGCTGTCACTCTTGGCAGCTATCAACTAAATGACATTAAACATTCTTGTACAGTAGAATTATTCACTTAATTATGCTCATCTACTTATCCTTTAATTTACTGCCGTATATCTATTGATGGTAAAATTCATTGCCTGTTCAATTTAGTACTACTATTGTCTACTATATTTAAGTGCACCTATTAGTAACAGCTTTACTACTTACTTAAAAGAAGTCAAATCTACTACACTAGTTCCACTTAATTTTTTTTGTATCAAATATTAACAGGTCGTTTGGTAGCTAGATAAGAAATAAGTTATTTATATATAAATTTTCGTATAACTTATACCATATTTGATAGGTAGATATGAAATAACTTATTCGTATATAAAATTAATTCAACATTTAATTGACAATTTAAAAACTCACATAACTAATACGTGACAAATGCATGCATAACACATTTGTTCTATTATATTTTTGTTATGGAATTCGAAATCCATGTATGGTTTTAGGAAAATAAACTTGAACGGATATAATACTATATGGCATATGCAATTCTATTTTAAGGATCCAGATGCTTCATATTATATTATATAATATCATCTCCATCAAATGATTAATATTTAGTTGATTAATTACTTTTTTAGTGATTATTGCTTGCTTCTTTGCAAACAAAATTTGCTCTTAATTCATGTATGATGGAAAATTTAATCCAACAAGATAATTGTCAGATGATATGTTTTCTTGATTACATGTTTGGTGACGGAGACTTTGTCTGAGAGTCATTTTTATTAGTATTTTTGAAACTTATTAAAATAAATCTCACATTTAATTAGTGACGGTGGTTGGAATTATATTAATTAAACTTTGATGTAGTATTATATATTTAATAATAATTTGATTTTAATAGATCAAGTTGCCACGTCTTGATCAGTACATAAAAGAATTGACAAGGTGGTATGTTCACTGAAATAGAAGATACTAATCATTAAATTAAACAATTGTTGTCGGGAAGATTATGATTAGGTAAATTGAGAGAGGATGAAGATAAGAATTTTTGAATTTGAAAGAATCAAATGAAAAAAGAATTATTTTTTTTTTAGGAATAAGTGTGTGTTGAATATTGCAGTTTAACTTATTTTCTTTAATAGGTAATTAGTGAAAGAAGTAAATAATATGAAGAAAAAGAATACTTATGTTTAAAAGGGTACTCATGGTAGTGATGGTAATTTTATTATAGTTTTAATGTGTAATTGACAATTACATCACAATTTAAATATTTCATCACTTCATTTTTATTTGTCATGTTGTGCTTTTTAAAAGTCAATTTGACTAATTTTCAAAGTTAAATTAGATTATATTAATTCGATATTTTAAACAAAAAATTTTGATATTCAAAAACTATACGAAAAGTACTATAAATTGTAAATTTTTACATATCAATATGATAAAAAAATATATCGTAAAATGTTAATCAAAATTTTTATAGTTTGATTCTAAAAAACAAACTATGACAATTAGGACGGAGGTAGTATGTTTTTATAACTTATATCCCAAATATTTAAGAGGATATAGTCAACCTTCTTTTATCAAATGAGAATAACTTAATAAATTATAGAGTATCATTAATTGATTTGATATAAATTTTAAGAATTTTTTTATTATGAGTATATTTTACTAAATTGACACTATATAAAAAAAAAGTATTAGCGATAATTAATTAATGATAATAATTTAATTGTCATTAAATTTATAGTTTTAGAGGCGATTAGCACTTCCTATAAATATATCTAAAGCGATATTAGATCTAATAACAATCAATTAATGCCGATAAATGTTTTAATAATTTTTGTTGGGATAAGGTTCTGAAAAATACCCCAACTTTGGTCAAATTTGTTGTTGCAATACTAAACTTTCATGAGGACCTATTACCTCCCTAGACTATTTAATACCGTATTTTTTACCCCATGAACTATTTAATAATGTA